>NW_027308372.1:0-119000 GCF_047496885.1 Scyliorhinus torazame | reverse complement strand
GGTGCCTTGGTCAGCTGACTCATCCTTCCTGCAGCCCTGTTCGCCATCCACACAGGGAGCAAGTGCCTCATACCTGTTGGACAGAGACAAGGGCTGAGGCTCCTGAGTTCCTGACTGCTGGTTCCCTTTACGTGCCTGACTTGCAGTCACACCCTGCTGTCCCTGGCCACTAGCAGGATTTAAACTACTTACTCTGACAGGTGTGACTGCCTCCTGAAACACAGTGTCCAGGTAAGTCTCCCCCTCCCGGATGTGCCTCAGTGTTTGAATCTCAGACTCCAGCTCATCAACTCTGAGCCAGAGTTCTTCGAGCAGCCAACACTTAATGCAGATGTGGTCGGTGCAGCTCGCAATGGGATCTGCCAGCTCCCACATCAAGCAGCTCAAGCAGATCACCTGACCAGACATCACTAATTAATTAATTTAATTTAATTTTATGGTGGGGGCAGCTTCAGCCAATCAGACACTACCCTGCACTTTTAACTGAAAAACGACACAATTAGATTAACCACTTACCTTTCCTGGTTACCTTACTGCACCAAACTAGCAAATTCTCACTGTCTGTATCTCTCTCACTCAGGCTGTGTCCCTTGACCTGCGCAATGCTAATAATATAATATAATAATGCTAATAATAATAATATAATATGGCACTTACCTTACACCAATGGGTCTTATTACTTGTTTAGAGGAGGAGGGTGGGTGGGAGACACTACACGTGTAGTGTCTCAGGTTTCCTCTCCACCAGAATTTATTGGCAGGCGGGCGGGGGGGGGGCTCTTGCCAGAAGTCCGCGGGTCGAAAAAAAATAAAGCAGAAAATAAGTGTTTCTTTTTAAAGGAGAAACTTACCTCCCAGAAATCACTTGCGCACTGCTCACGCTGAAATCAACTCTATCGAATCTGTCAGTGTCCTTGCTGTTGTCTCTCAGTTACCCAGCCGGCCCAGACTGCTCCCACTGTCACTCTGTCAGTGTCCTTGCTGTTGTATCTCAGTTACCCAGCCGGCCCAGACTGCTCCCACTGTCACTCTGTCAGTGTCCTTGCTGTTGTCTCTCAGTTACCCAGCCGGCCCAGACTGCTCCCACTGTCACTCTGTCACTGTCCTTGCTGTTGTCTCTCAGTTACCCAGCCGGCCCAGACTGCTCCCACTGTCACTCTGTCAGCGACCTTGCTGTTGTCTCTCAGTTACCCAGCCGGCCCAGACTCCTCCCACAGTCACTCTGTCAGTGTCCTTGCTGTTGTCTCTCAGTTACCCAGCCGGCCCAGACTGCTCCCACTGTCACTCTGTCAGTGTCCTTGCTGTTGTCTCTCAGTTACCCAGCCGGACCAGACTGCTCCCACTGTCACTCTGTCAGTGTCCTTGCTGTTGTCTCTCAGTTACCCAGCCGGCCCAGACTGCTCCCACTGTCACTCTGTCAGTGTCCTTGCTGTTGTCTCTCAGTTACCCAGCCGGCCCAGACTGCTCCCACTGTCACTCTGTCAGTGTTCTTGCATGTTGTCTCTCAGTTACCCAGCCGGCCCAGACTGCTCTCACTGTCACTCTGTCACTGTCCTTGCTGTTGTCTCTCAGTTACCCAGCCGGCCCAGATTGCTCTCACTGTCACTCTGTCAGTGTTCTTGCATGTTGTCTCTCAGTTACCCAGCCGGCCCAGACTGCTCTCTCTGTCACTCTGTCACTGTCCTTGCTGTTGTCTCTCAGTTACCTAGCCGGCCCAGACTGCTCCCACTGTCACTCTGTCAGTGTCCTTGCGGTTTTCTCTGAGTTACCCAGCCAGCCCAGACTGCCCCCACTGTCACTCTGTCAATGTCCTTGCTGTTGTCTCTCTGTTACCCAGCCGGTCCAGACTGCTCCCACTGTCACTCTGTCACTGCCCTTGCTGTTGTCTCTCAGTTACCCATCCGGCCCAGACTGCTCCCACTGTCACTCAGTCAATGTCCTTGCTGTTGTAACTCTGTTACCCAACCGGTCCAGACTGCTCCCACTGTCACTCTGTCACTGCCCTTGCTGTTGTCTCTCAGTTACCCATCCGGCCCACACTGCTCCCACTGTCACTCTGTCACTGTCCTTGCTGTTGTCTCTCAGTTGCCCATCCGGCCCAGACTGCTCCCACTGTCACTCTGTCAGTGCCCTTGCTGTTGTCTCTCAGTTACCCATCCGGCCCAGACTGCTCCCACTGTCACTCTGTCAGTGTCCTTGCTGTTGTCTCTCAGTTACCCAGCCGGCCCAGACTGCTCCCACTGTCACTCTCTCACTGTCCTTGCTGTTGTCTCTGAGTTACCCAGCCGGACCAGACTGCTCCAACTGTCACTCTGTCAGTGTCCTTGCTGTTGTCTCTCAGTTGCCCAGACGGCCCAGACTGCTCCCACTGTCACTCTGTCACTGTCCTTGCTGTAGTCTCTCAGTTACCCAGCCGGCCCAGACTGCTCCCACTGTCACTCTGTCAGCGTCCTTGCTGTTGTCCCTCAGTTACCCAGCCGGCCCAGACTGCTCCCACTGTCAATCTGTCAGTGTCCTTGCTGTAGTCTCTCAGTTACCCAGCCGGCCCAGACTGCTCCCACTGTCACTCTGTCAGTGTCTTTGCTGTTGTCTCTCAGTTACCCAGCCGGCACAGACTGCTCCCACTGTCACTCTGTCAGTGTCCTTGCTGTTGTCTCTCAGTTACCCAGCCGGTCCAAACTGCTCCCACTGTCACTCTGTTAGTGTCCTTGCTGTTGTCTCTCAGTTACCATCCGGCTCAGACTGCTGCCACTGTCACTCTGTCACTGTCCTTGCTGTTGTCTCTCAGTTACCCAGCCGGTCCAAACTGCTCCCACTGTCACTCTGTCAGTGTCTTTGCTGCTGTCTCTCTGTTACCCAGCCGGCCCAGACTGCTCCCACTGTCACTCTGTCAGTGTCCTTGCTGTTGTCTCTCAGTTACCCAGCCGGCCCAGACTGCTCCCACTGTCACTCTGTCAGTGTCCTTGCTGTTGTCTCTCAGTTACCCAGCCGGCCCAGACTGCTCCCACTGTCACTCTGTCAGTGTCCTTGCTGTTGTCTCTCAGTTACCCAGCCGGCCCAGACTGCTCTCACTGTCAGTCTGTCACTGTCCTTGCTGTTGTCTCTCAGTTATCCAGCCGGTACAGACAGCTCCCACTGTCACTCTGTCACAGTCATTTATATTGTCTATCAGTTACCCAGCCGGCCCCTACTGCTCCCGCTGTCACTCTGTCAGTGTCCTTGCTGTTGTCTCTCAGTTACCCAGCCGGCCCACACTGCTCCCACTGTCACTCTGTCAGTGTCCTTGCTGTTATCTCTCAGTTACCCAGACGGCCCAGACTGCTCCCACTGTCACTCTGTCAGAGTCCTTGCTGTTGTCTCTCAGGTTCCCAGCCGGCCCAGACTGCTCCCACTGTCAATCTGTCAGTGTCCTTACTGTTGTTTCTCAGTTACCCAGCCGTCCCAGACTGCTCCCACTATCACTCTGTCTGTGTCCTTGCTGTTGTCTCTCAGTTACCCAGCCGGTCCAGACTGCTCACACCACTGTCACTCCGTCAGTGTCGTTGCTGTTGTCTCAAAGTTACCCAGCAGCCCCAGACTGCTCCCACTGTCACTCTGTCAGCGTCCTTGCTGTTGTCTCTCAGTTACCCAGCCGGCCCAGACTGCTCCCACTGTCACTCTGTCACTGTCCTTGCTGTTGTCTCTCAATTACCCAGCCGGCCCAGACTGCTCCCACTGTCACTCTGTCAGTGTCCTTGCTGTTGTCTCTCAGTTAACCAGCCGGCCCAGACTGCTCCCGCTGTCACTCTGTCAGTGTCCTTGCTGTTGTCTCTCAGTTACCCAGCCGGACCAGACTGCTCCCACAGTCACTCTGTCAGTGTCCTTGCTGTTGTTTCTCAGTTACCCAGCCGGCCCAGACTGCTCCCACTGTCACTCTGTCACTGTCCTTGCTGTTGTCTCTCAGTTACCCAGCCGGCCCAGACTGCTCCCACTGTCACTCTGTCAGTGTCCTTGCTGTTGTCTCTCAGTTAACCAGCCGGCCCAGACTGCTCCCACTGTCACTCTGTCAGTGTCCTTGCTGTTGTCTCTCAGTTACCCAGCAGGCCCAGACTGCTCCCACTGTCACTCTGTCAGTGTCCTTGCTGTTGTCTGTCAGTTATCCAGCCGCCCCAGACTGCTCCCACTGTCACTCTTTCAGTGTCCTTGCTGTTGTCTCTCAGTTACCCAGCCGGCCCAGACTGCTCCCACTGTCACTCTGTCAGTGTCCTTGCTGTTGTCTCTCAGTTACCCAGCCGGCACAGACTGCTCCCACTGTCACTCTGTCAGTGTCCTTGCTGTTGTCTCTCAGTTACCCAGCCGGTCCAAACTGCTCCCACTGTCACTCTGTTAGTGTCCTTGCTGTTGTCTCTCAGTTACCATCCGGCTCAGACTGCTCCCACTGTCACTCTGTCACTGTCCTTGCTGTTGTCTCTCAGTTACCCAGCCGGTCCAAACTGCTCCCACTGTCACTCTGTCAGTGTCCTTGCTGTTGTCTCTCATTTGCCCAGACGGCCCAGACTGCTCCCACTGTCACTCTGTCACTGTCCTTGCTGTAGTCTCTCAGTTACCCAGCCGGCCCAGACTGCTCTCACTGTCACTCTGTCAGCGTCCTTGCTGTTGTCCCTCAGTTACCCAGCCGGCCCAGACTGCTCCCACTGTCACTCTGTTAGTGTCCTTGCTGTTGTCTCTCAGTTACCATCCGGCTCAGACTGCTGCCACTATCACTCTGTCACTGTCCTTGCTGTTGTCTCTCAGTTACCCAGCCGGTCCAAACTGCTCCCACTGTCACTCTGTCAGTGTCTTTGCTGCTGTCTCTCTGTTACCCAGCCGGCCCAGACTTCTCCCACTGTCACTCTGTCAGTGTCCTTGCTGTTGTCTCTCAGTTACCCAGCCGGCCCAGACTGCTCCCACTGTCACTCTGTCAGTGCCCTTGCTGTTGTCTCTCAGTTACCCAGCCGGCCCAGACTGCTCCCACTGTCACTCTGTCAGTGTCCTTGCTGTTGTCTCTCAGTTATCCAGCCGGCCCAGACTGCTCTCACTGTCAGTCTGTCACTGTCCTTGCTGTTGTCTCTCAGTTATCCAGCCGGTACAGACAGCTCCCACTGTCACTCTGTCACAGTCATTTATATTGTCTATCAGTTACCCAGCCGGCCCCTACTGCTCCCGCTGTCACTCTGTCACTGTCCTTGCTGTTGTCTCTCAGTTACCCAGCCGGCCCAGACTGCTCCCACTGTCACTCTGTCAGTGTCCTTGCTGTTGTCTCTCAGTTACCCAGCCGGCCCACACTGCTCCCACTGTCACTCTGTCAGTGTCCTTGCTGTTATCTCTCAGTTACCCAGACGGCCCAGACTGCTCCCACTGTCACTCTGTCAGAGTCCTTGCTGTTGTCTCTCAGGTTCCCAGCCGGCCCAGACTGCTCCCACTGTCAATCTGTCAGTGTCCTTACTGTTGTTTCTCAGTTACCCAGCCGTCCCAGACTGCTCCCACTATCACTCTGTCTGTGTCCTTGCTGTTGTCTCTCAGTTACCCAGCCGGTCCAGACTGCTCACACCACTGTCACTCCGTCAGTGTCGTTGCTGTTGTCTCAAAGTTACCCAGCAGCCCCAGACTGCTCCCACTGTCACTCTGTCAGCGTCCTTGCTGTTGTCTCTCAGTTACCCAGCCGGCCCAGACTGCTCCCACTGTCACTCTGTCACTGTCCTTGCTGTTGTCTCTCAGTTACCCAGCCGGCCCAGACTGCTCCCACTGTCACTCTGTCAGTGTCCTTGCTGTTGTCTCTCAGTTAACCAGCCGGCCCAGACTGCTCCCGCTGTCACTCTGTCAGTGTCCTTGCTGTTGTCTCTCAGTTACCCAGCCGGACCAGACTGCTCCCACAGTCACTCTGTCAGTGTCCTTGCTGTTGTTTCTCAGTTACCCAGCCGGCCCAGACTGCTCCCACTGTCACTCTGTCACTGTCCTTGCTGTTGTCTCTCAGTTACCCAGCCGGCCCAGACTGCTCCCACTGTCACTCTGTCAGTGTCCTTGCTGTTGTCTCTCAGTTAACCAGCCGGCCCAGACTGCTCCCACTGTCACTCTGTCAGTGTCCTTGCTGTTGTCTCTCAGTTACCCAGCAGGCCCAGACTGCTCCCACTGTCACTCTGTCAGTGTCCTTGCTGTTGTCTGTCAGTTATCCAGCCGCCCCAGACTGCTCCCACTGTCACTCTTTCAGTGTCCTTGCTGTTGTCTCTCAGTTACCCAGCCGGCCCAGACTGCTCCCACTGTCACTCTGTCAGTGTCCTTGCTGTTGTCTCTCAGTTACCCAGCCGGCACAGACTGCTCCCACTGTCACTCTGTCAGTGTCCTTGCTGTTGTCTCTCAGTTACCCAGCCGGTCCAAACTGCTCCCACTGTCACTCTGTTAGTGTCCTTGCTGTTGTCTCTCAGTTACCATCCGGCTCAGACTGCTCCCACTGTCACTCTGTCACTGTCCTTGCTGTTGTCTCTCAGTTACCCAGCCGGTCCAAACTGCTCCCACTGTCACTCTGTTAGTGTCCTTGCTGTTGTCTCTCAGTTACCCAGACGTCCCAGACTGCTCCCACTGTCACTCTGTCAGTGACTATGCTGTTTTCTCTAATTTATCCAGCCGGCCCAGACTGCTCACAGCACTGTCCCTCTGTCAGTGTCATGGCTGTTGTCTTTCAGTTACCCAGACAGCCCTGACTGCTCTGACATTCATTCTGTCAGTGTGCCTGCTGTTGTCTCTCAGTTACCCAGCCGGACCAGACTGCTCCCACAGTCACTCTGTCAGTGTCCTTGCTGTTGCCCCTCAGTTAAACAGCCGGCCCAGCCTGTTGCCTCTGTCACTCTGTCAGTGTCCTTGCTGTTGTTTCTCAGTTACCCATCCGGCCCAGACTGCTCCCACTGTCATTCTGTCAGTGTCCTTGCTGTTGTCTCTCAGTTACCCAGCCGGGCCAGACTGCTCCCACTGTCATTCTGTCAGTGTCCTTGCTGTTGTCTCTCAGTTACACTGCCGGCCCAGACTGCTCCCACTGTCACTCTGTCAGTGTCCTTGCTGTTGTCTCTCAGTTACCCATCCGGCCCAGCCTGTTGCCTCTGCCACTCTGTCAGTGTCCTTGCTGTTGTCTCTCAGTTACTCAGCCGGCCCAGACTGCTCCCACTGTCACTCTGTCAGTGTCCTTGCTGTTGTCTCTCAGTTGCCCAGACGGCCCAGACTGCTCCCACTGTCACTCTGTCACTGTCCTTGCTGTTGTCTCTCAGTTGCCCAGACGGCCCAGACTGCTCCCACTGTCTCTCTGTCAGTGTCCTTGCTGTTGTCTCTGAGTTGCCCAGCCGGTCCAGACTGCTCCCACTGTCACTCTGTCTGTGTCCTTTCTGTTGTCTCTCAGTGACCCAGCCGGCCCAGACTGCTCCCTCTGTCACTCTTTCAGTGTCCTTGCTGTTGTCTCTCAGTCCCCTGCCGACCCAGACTGCTCCGACTGTCACTCTGTCAGTGTCCTTGCTGTTGTCTCTCAGTTACCCAGCCGGCCCAGACTGCTCCCACTGTCACTCTGTCAGTGCCCTTGCTGTTGTCTCTCAGTTACCCAGCCGGCCCAGACTGCTCCCACTGTCACTCTGTCAGTGTCCTTGCTGTTGTATCTCAGTTACCCAGCCGGTCCAGACTGCTCCCACTGTCACTCTGTCAGTGTCCTTGCTGTTGTCTATCAGTTACCCAGCCGGCCCAGACTGCTCCCACTGTCACTCTGTCAGTGTCCTTGCTGTTGTCTCTCAGTTACCCAGCCGGCCCAGACTGCTCCCACTGTCACTCTGTCACTGTCCTTGCTGTTGTCTCTCAGTTACCCAGCCGGCCCAGACTGCTCCCACTGTCACTCTGTCAGCGACCTTGCTGTTGTCTCTCAGTTACCCAGCCGGCCCAGACTGCTCCCACTGTCACTCTGTCAGTGTTCTGGCATGTTGGCTCTCAGTTACCCAGCCGGCCCAGACTGCTCTCACTGTCACTCTGTCACTGTCCTTGCTGTTGTCTCTCAGTTACCCAGCCGACCCAGACTGCTCCCACTGTCACTCTGTCAGTGTCCTTGCGGTTTTCTCTGAGTTACCCAGCCAGCCCAGACTGCTCCCACTGTCACTCAGTCAATGTACTTGCTGCTGTCTCTCTGTTACCCAGCCGGTCCAGACTGCTCCCACTGTCACTCTGTCAGTGCCCTTGCTGTTGTCTCTCAGTTACCCAGCCGGCCCAGACTGCTCTCACTGTCACTCTGTCAGTGTCCTTGCTGTTGTCTCTCAGTTGCCCATCCGGCCCAGACTGCTCCCACTGTCACTCTGTCAGTGTCCTTGCTGTTGTTTCTCAGTTACCCATCCACCCAGACTGCTCCCACTGTCACTCTGTCAGTGTCCTTGCTGTTGTCTCTCAGTTACCCAGCCGGCCCAGACTGCTCCCACTGTCACTCTGTCACTGTCCTTGCTGTAGTCTCTCAGTTACCCAGCCGGCCCAGACTGCTCCCACTTTCACTCTGTCAGTGACCTTGCTGTTGTCCCTCAGTTACCCAGCCGGCCCAGACTGCTCCCACTGTCACTCTGTCACTGTCCTTGCTGTTGTCTCTCAGTTAGCCAGCCCGCCCAGACTGCTCCCACTGTCACTCTGTCAGTGTCTTTGCTGCTGTCTCTCTGTTACCCAGCCGGCCCAGACTGCTCCCACTGTCACTCTGTCAGTGTCCTTGCGGTTTTCTCTGAGTTACCCAGCCAGCCCAGACTGCTCCCACTGTAACTCAGTCAATGTACTTGCTGCTGTCTCTCTGTTACCCAGCCGGTCCAGACTGCTCCCACTGTCACTCTGTCAGTGCCCTTGCTGTTGTCTCTCAGTTACCCAGCCGGCCCAGACTGCTCTCACTGTCACTCTGTCAGTGTCCTTGCTGTTGTCTCTCAGTTGCCCATCCGGCCCAGACTGCTCCCTCTGTCACTCTGTCAGTGTCCTTGCTGTTGTTTCTCAGTTACCCATCCACCCAGACTGCTCCCACTGTCACTCTGTCAGTGTCCTTGCTGTTGTCTCTCAGTTACCCAGCCGGCCCAGACTGCTCCCACTGTCACTCTGTCACTGTCCTTGCTGTAGTCTCTCAGTTACCCAGCCTGCCCAGACTGCTCCCACTTTCACTCTGTCAGTGACCTTGCTGTTGTCCCTCAGTTACCCAGCCGGCCCAGACTGCTCCCACTGTCACTCTGTCACTGTCCTTGCTGTTGTCTCTCAGTTAGCCAGCCCGCCCAGACTGCTCCCACTGTCACTCTGTCAGTGTCTTTGCTGCTGTCTCTCTGTTACCCAGCCGGCCCAGACTGCTCCCACTGTCACTCTGTCAGTGTCCTTGCTGTTGTCTCTCAGTTATCCAGCCGGCCCAGACTGCTCCCACTGTCACTCTGTCAGTGTCCTTGCTGTTGTTTCTCAGTTACCCATCCACCCAGACTGCTCCCACTGTCACTCTGTCAGTGTCCTTGCTGTTGTCTCTCAGTTACCCAGCCGGCCCAGACTGCTCCCACTGTCACTCTGTCACTGTCCTAGCTGTTGTCTCTCAGTTGCCCAGACGGCCCAGACTGTTCCCACTGTCACTCTGTCAATGTCCTTGCTGTAGTCTCTCAGTTACCCAGCCGGCCCAGACTGCTCCCACTGTCACTCTGTCAGTGTCCTTGCTGTTGTCTCTCAGTTACCCAGCCGGCCCAGACTGCTCCCAGTGTCACTCTGTCACTGCCCTTGCTGTTGTCTCTCAGTTACCCAGCCGGCCCAGACTGCTCCCACTGTAAATCTGTCAGTGTCCTTGCGGTTTTCTCTGAGTTACCCAGCCAGCCCAGACTGCTCCCACTGTCACTCAGTCAATGTCCTTGCTGTTGTCTCTCTGTTACCCAGCCGGTCCAGACTGCTCCCACTGTCACTCTGTCAGTGCCCTTGCTGTTGTCTCTCAGTTACCCAGCCGGCCCAGACTGCTCTCACTGTCACTCTGTCAGTGTCCTTGCTGTTGTCTCTCAGTTGCCCATCCGGCCCAGACTGCTCCCACTGTCACTCTGTCAGTGTCCTTGCTGTTGTCTCTCAGTTACCCAGCCGGCCGAGACTGCTCCCACTGTCACTCTGTCACTGTCCTTGCTGTTGTCTCTCAGTTACCCAGCCGGACCAGACTGCTCCCACTGTCACTCTGTCACTGTCCTTGCTGTAGTCTCTCAGTTACCCTGCCGGCCCAGACTGCTCCCACTTTCACTCTGTCAGTGACCTTGCTGTTGTCCCTCAGTTACCCAGCCGGCCCAGACTGCTCCCACTGTCACTCTGTCACTGTCCTTGCTGTTGTCTCTCAGTTACCCAGCCGGCCCAGACTGCTCCCACTGTCACTCTGTCAGTGTCCTTGCTGTTGTCTCTCAGTTAACCAGCCGGCCCAGACTGCTCCCACTGTCACTCTGTCAGTGTCCATGCTGTTGTCTCTCAGTTACCCAGCAGGCCCAGACTGCTCCCACTGTCACTCTGTCAGTGTCCTTGCTGTTGTCTGTCAGTTATCCAGCCGCCCCAGACTGCTCCCACTGTCACTCTTTCAGTGTCCTTGCTGTTGTCTCTCAGTTACCCAGCCGGCCCAGACTGCTCCCACTGTCACTCTGTCAGTGTCCTTGCTGTTGTCTCTCAGTTACCCAGCCGGCACAGACTGCTCCCACTGTCACTCTGTCAGTGTCCTTGCTGTTGTCTCTCAGTTACCCAGCCGGTCCAAACTGCTCCCACTGTCACTCTGTTAGTGTCCTTGCTGTTGTCTCTCAGTTACCATCCGGCTCAGACTGCTCCCACTGTCACTCTGTCACTGTCCTTGCTGTTGTCTCTCAGTTACCCAGCCGGTCCAAACTGCTCCCACTGTCACTCTGTTAGTGTCCTTGCTGTTGTCTCTCAGTTACCCAGACGTCCCAGACTGCTCCCACTGTCACTCTGTCAGTGACTATGCTGTTTTCTCTAATTTATCCAGCCGGCCCAGACTGCTCACAGCACTGTCCCTCTGTCAGTGTCATGGCTGTTGTCTTTCAGTTACCCAGACAGCCCTGACTGCTCTGACATTCATTCTGTCAGTGTGCCTGCTGTTGTCCCTCAGTTACCTAGTAGATACAGACTGCTCCCACTATCACCCTGTCGCATCTTTGCTGTTGCCCCTCAGTTAAACAGCCGGCCCAGCCTGTTGCCTCTGTCACTCTGTCAGTGTCCTTGCTGTTGTCTCTCAGTTACCCATCCGGCCCAGACTGCTCCCACTGTCACTCTGTCAGTGTCCTTGCTGTTGTCTCTCAGTTACCCAGCCGGCCCAGACTGCTCCCACTGTCATTCTGTCAGTGTCCTTGCTGTTGTCTCTCAGTTACACTGCCGGCCCAGACTGCTCCCACTGTCACTCTGTCAGTGTCCTTGCTGTTGTCTCTCAGTTACCCATCCGGCCCAGCCTGTTGCCTCTGCCACTCTGTCTGTGTCCTTGCTGTTGTCTCTCAGTTACTCAGCCGGCCCAGACTGCTCCCACTGTCACTCTGTCAGTGTCCTTGCTGTTGTCTCTCAGTTGCCCAGACGGCCCAGACTGCTCCCACTGTCACTCTGTCACTGTCCTTGCTGTTGTCTCTCAGTTGCCCAGCCGGCCCAGACTGCTCCCTCTGTCACTCTGTCAGTGTCCTTGCTGTTGTTTCTCAGTTACCCATCCACCCAGACTGCTCCCACTGTCACTCTGTCAGTGTCCTTGCTGTTGTCTCTCAGTTACCCAGCCGGCCCAGACTGCTCCCACTGTCACTCTGTCACTGTCCTTGCTGTAGTCTCTCAGTTACCCAGCCTGCCCAGACTGCTCCCACTTTCACTCTGTCAGTGACCTTGCTGTTGTCCCTCAGTTACCCAGCCGGCCCAGACTGCTCCCACTGTCACTCTGTCACTGTCCTTGCTGTTGTCTCTCAGTTAGCCAGCCCGCCCAGACTGCTCCCACTGTCACTCTGTCAGTGTCTTTGCTGCTGTCTCTCTGTTACCCAGCCGGCCCAGACTGCTCCCACTGTCACTCTGTCAGTGTCCTTGTTGTTGTCTCTCAGTTATCCAGCCGGCCCAGACTGCTCCCACTGTCACTCTGTCAGTGTCCTTGCTGTTGTTTCTCAGTTACCCATCCACCCAGACTGCTCCCACTGTCACTCTGTCAGTGTCCTTGCTGTTGTCTCTCAGTTACCCAGCCGGCCCAGACTGCTCCCACTGTCACTCTGTCACTGTCCTAGCTGTTGTCTCTCAGTTGCCCAGACGGCCCAGACTGTTCCCACTGTCACTCTGTCAATGTCCTTGCTGTAGTCTCTCAGTTACCCAGCCGGCCCAGACTGCTCCCACTGTCACTCTGTCAGTGTCCTTGCTGTTGTCTCTCAGTTACCCAGCCGGCCCAGACTGCTCCCAGTGTCACTCTGTCACTGCCCTTGCTGTTGTCTCTCAGTTACCCAGCCGGCCCAGACTGCTCCCACTGTAAATCTGTCAGTGTCCTTGCGGTTTTCTCTGAGTTACCCAGCCAGCCCAGACTGCTCCCACTGTCACTCAGTCAATGTCCTTGCTGTTGTCTCTCTGTTACCCAGCCGGTCCAGACTGCTCCCACTGTCACTCTGTCAGTGCCCTTGCTGTTGTCTCTCAGTTACCCAGCCGGCCCAGACTGCTCTCACTGTCACTCTGTCAGTGTCCTTGCTGTTGTCTCTCAGTTGCCCATCCGGCCCAGACTGCTCCCACTGTCACTCTGTCAGTGTCCTTGCTGTTGTCTCTCAGTTACCCAGCCGGCCGAGACTGCTCCCACTGTCACTCTGTCACTGTCCTTGCTGTTGTCTCTCAGTTACCCAGCCGGACCAGACTGCTCCCACTGTCACTCTGTCACTGTCCTTGCTGTAGTCTCTCAGTTACCCTGCCGGCCCAGACTGCTCCCACTTTCACTCTGTCAGTGACCTTGCTGTTGTCCCTCAGTTACCCAGCCGGCCCAGACTGCTCCCACTGTCACTCTGTCACTGTCCTTGCTGTTGTCTCTCAGTTACCCAGCCGGCCCAGACTGCTCCCACTGTCACTCTGTCAGTGTCCTTGCTGTTGTCTCTCAGTTAACCAGCCGGCCCAGACTGCTCCCACTGTCACTCTGTCAGTGTCCATGCTGTTGTCTCTCAGTTACCCAGCAGGCCCAGACTGCTCCCACTGTCACTCTGTCAGTGTCCTTGCTGTTGTCTGTCAGTTATCCAGCCGCCCCAGACTGCTCCCACTGTCACTCTTTCAGTGTCCTTGCTGTTGTCTCTCAGTTACCCAGCCGGCCCAGACTGCTCCCACTGTCACTCTGTCAGTGTCCTTGCTGTTGTCTCTCAGTTACCCAGCCGGCACAGACTGCTCCCACTGTCACTCTGTCAGTGTCCTTGCTGTTGTCTCTCAGTTACCCAGCCGGTCCAAACTGCTCCCACTGTCACTCTGTTAGTGTCCTTGCTGTTGTCTCTCAGTTACCATCCGGCTCAGACTGCTCCCACTGTCACTCTGTCACTGTCCTTGCTGTTGTCTCTCAGTTACCCAGCCGGTCCAAACTGCTCCCACTGTCACTCTGTTAGTGTCCTTGCTGTTGTCTCTCAGTTACCCAGACGTCCCAGACTGCTCCCACTGTCACTCTGTCAGTGACTATGCTGTTTTCTCTAATTTATCCAGCCGGCCCAGACTGCTCACAGCACTGTCCCTCTGTCAGTGTCATGGCTGTTGTCTTTCAGTTACCCAGACAGCCCTGACTGCTCTGACATTCATTCTGTCAGTGTGCCTGCTGTTGTCCCTCAGTTACCTAGTAGATACAGACTGCTCCCACTATCACCCTGTCGCATCTTTGCTGTTGCCCCTCAGTTAAACAGCCGGCCCAGCCTGTTGCCTCTGTCACTCTGTCAGTGTCCTTGCTGTTGTCTCTCAGTTACCCATCCGGCCCAGACTGCTCCCACTGTCACTCTGTCAGTGTCCTTGCTGTTGTCTCTCAGTTACCCAGCCGGCCCAGACTGCTCCCACTGTCATTCTGTCAGTGTCCTTGCTGTTGTCTCTCAGTTACACTGCCGGCCCAGACTGCTCCCACTGTCACTCTGTCAGTGTCCTTGCTGTTGTCTCTCAGTTACCCATCCGGCCCAGCCTGTTGCCTCTGCCACTCTGTCTGTGTCCTTGCTGTTGTCTCTCAGTTACTCAGCCGGCCCAGACTGCTCCCACTGTCACTCTGTCAGTGTCCTTGCTGTTGTCTCTCAGTTGCCCAGACGGCCCAGACTGCTCCCACTGTCACTCTGTCACTGTCCTTGCTGTTGTCTCTCAGTTGCCCAGACGGCCCAGACTGCTCCCACTGTCTCTCTGTCAGTGTCCTTGCTGTTGTCTCTCAGTTGCCCAGCCGGTCCAGACTGCTCCCACTGTCACTCTGTCTGTGTCCTTGCTGTTGTCGCTCAGTGACCCAGCCGGCCCAGACTGCTCCCTCTGTCACTCTGTCAGTGTCCTTGCTGTTGTCTCTCAGTCCCCTGCCGACCCAGACTGCTCCGACTGTCACTCTGTCAGTGTCCTTGCTGTTGTCTCTCAGTTACCCAGCCGGCCCAGACTGCTCCCACTGTCACTCTGTCAGTGCCCTTGCTGTTGTCTCTCAGTTACCCAGCCGGCCCAGACTGCTCCCACTGTCACTCTGTCAGTGTCCTTGCTGTTGTATCTCAGTTACCCAACCGGTCCAGACTGCTCCCACTGTCACTCTGTCAGTGTCCTTGCTGTTGTCTCTCAGTTACCCAGCCGGCCCAGACTGCTCCCACTGTCACTCTGTCAGTGTCCTTGCTGTTGTCTCTCAGTTACCCAGCCGGCCCAGACTGCTCCCACTGTCACTCTGTCACTGTCCTTGCTGTTGTCTCTCAGTTACCCAGCCGGCCCAGACTGCTCCCACTGTCACTCTGTCAGCGACCTTGCTGTTGTCTCTCAGTTACCCAGCCGGCCCAGACTGCTCCCACTGTCACTCTGTCAGTGTTCTAGCATGTTGGCTCTCAGTTACCCAGCCGGCCCAGACTGCTCTCACTGTCACTCTGTCACTGTCCTTGCTGTTGTCTCTCAGTTACCCAGCCGGCCCAGACTGCTCCCACTGTCACTCTGTCAGTGTCCTTGCGGTTTTCTCTGAGTTACCCAGCCAGCCCAGACTGCTCCCACTGTCACTCAGTCAATGTACTTGCTGCTGTCTCTCTGTTACCCAGCCGGTCCAGACTGCTCCCACTGTCACTCTGTCAGTGCCCTTGCTGTTGTCTCTCAGTTACCCAGCCGGCCCAGACTGCTCTCACTGTCACTCTGTCAGTGTCCTTGCTGTTGTCTCTCAGTTGCCCATCCGGCCCAGACTGCTCCCACTGTCACTCTGTCAGTGTCCTTGCTGTTGTTTCTCAGTTACCCGTCCACCCAGACTGCTCCCACTGTCACTCTGTCAGTGTCCTTGCTGTTGTCTCTCAGTTACCCAGCCGGCCCAGACTGCTCCCACTGTCACTCTGTCACTGTCCTTGCAGTAGTCTCTCAGTTACCCAGCCGGCCCAGACTGCTCCCACTTTCACTCTGTCAGTGACCTTGCTGTTGTCCCTCAGTTACCCAGCCGGCCCAGACTGCTCCCACTGTCACTCTGTCACTGTCCTTGCTGTTGTCTCTCAGTTAGCCAGCCCGCCCAGACTGCTCCCACTGTCACTCTGTCAGTGTCCTTGCTGTTGTCTCTCAGTTATCCAGCCGGCCCAGACTGCTCCCACTGTCACTCTGTCAGTGTCCTTGCTGTTGTTTCTCAGTTACCCATCCACCCAGACTGCTCCCACTGTCACTCTGTCAGTGTCCTTGCTGTTGTCTCTCAGTTACCCAGCCGGCCCAGACTGCTCCCACTGTCACTCTGTCACTGTCCTTGCTGTAGTCTCTCAGTTACCCCGCCGGCCCAGACTGCTCCCACTGTCACTCTGTCAGTGTCCTTGCTGTTGTCTCTCAGTTACCCAGCCGTCCCAGACTGCTCCCAGTGTCACTCTGTCACTGCCCTTGCTGTTGTCTCTCAGTTACCCGGCTGGCCCAGACTGCTCTCACTGTCACTCTGTCAGAGTCCTTGCTGTTGTCTCTCAGTTGCCCAGACGGCCCAGACTGTTCCCACTGTCACTCTGTCAATGCAATGTCCTTGCTGTAGTCTCTCAGTTACCCAGCCGGCCCAGACTGCTCCCACTGTCACTCTGTCAGTGTCCTTGCTGTTGTCTCTCAGTTACCCAGCCGGCCCAGACTGCTCCCACTGTCACTCTGTCAGTGTCCTTGCTGTTGTCTCTCAGTTACCCAGCCGGGCCAGACGGATCCCACTGTCACTCTGTCACTGGCCTTGCTGTTGTCTCTCAGTTTCGCAGCCGGCCAAGACTGCTCCCACTGTCACTCTGTCAGTGTCCTTGCTGTTGTCTCTCAGTTACCCATCCGGCCCAGCCTGTTGCCTCTGCCACTCTGTCTGTGTCCTTGCTGTTGTCTCTCAGTTACTCAGCCGGCCCAGACTGCTCCCACTGTCACTCTGTCAGTGTCCTTGCTGTTGTCTCTCAGTTGCCCAGACGGCCCAGACTGCTCCCACTGTCACTCTGTCACTGTCCTTGCTGTTGTCTCTCAGTTGCCCAGACGGCCCAGACTGCTCCCACTGTCTCTCTGTCAGTGTCCTTGCTGTTGTCTCTCAGTTGCCCAGCCGGTCCAGACTGCTCCCACTGTCACTCTGTCTGTGTCCTTGCTGTTGTCGCTCAGTGACCCAGCCGGCCCAGACTGCTCCCTCTGTCACTCTGTCAGTGTCCTTGCTGTTGTCTCTCAGTCCCCTGCCGACCCAGACTGCTCCGACTGTCACTCTGTCAGTGTCCTTGCTGTTGTCTCTCAGTTACCCAGCCGGCCCAGACTGCTCCCACTGTCACTCTGTCAGTGCCCTTGCTGTTGTCTCTCAGTTACCCAGCCGGCCCAGGCTGCTCCCACTGTCACTCTGTCAGTGTCCTTGCTGTTGTATCTCAGTTACCCAGCCGGTCCAGACTGCTCCCACTGTCACTCTGTCAGTGTCCTTGCTGTTGTCTCTCAGTTACCCAGCCGGCCCAGACTGCTCCCACTGTCACTCTGTCAGTGTCCTTGCTGTTGTCTCTCAGTTACCCAGCCGGCCCAGACTGCTCCCACTGTCACTCTGTCACTGTCCTTGCTGTTGTCTCTCAGTTACCCAGCCGGCCCAGACTGCTCCCACTGTCACTCTGTCAGCGACCTTGCTGTTGTCTCTCAGTTACCCAGCCGGCCCAGACTGCTCCCACTGTCACTCTGTCAGTGTTCTAGCATGTTGGCTCTCAGTTACCCAGCCGGCCCAGACTGCTCTCACTGTCACTCTGTCACTGTCCTTGCTGTTGTCTCTCAGTTACCCAGCCGGCCCAGACTGCTCCCACTGTCACTCTGTCAGTGTCCTTGCGGTTTTCTCTGAGTTACCCAGCCAGCCCAGACTGCTCCCACTGTCACTCAGTCAATGTACTTGCTGCTGTCTCTCTGTTACCCAGCCGGTCCAGACTGCTCCCACTGTCACTCTGTCAGTGCCCTTGCTGTTGTCTCTCAGTTACCCAGCCGGCCCAGACTGCTCTCACTGTCACTCTGTCAGTGTCCTTGCTGTTGTCTCTCAGTTGCCCATCCGGCCCAGACTGCTCCCACTGTCACTCTGTCAGTGTCCTTGCTGTTGTTTCTCAGTTACCCGTCCACCCAGACTGCTCCCACTGTCACTCTGTCAGTGTCCTTGCTGTTGTCTCTCAGTTACCCAGCCGGCCCAGACTGCTCCCACTGTCACTCTGTCACTGTCCTTGCAGTAGTCTCTCAGTTACCCAGCCGGCCCAGACTGCTCCCACTTTCACTCTGTCAGTGACCTTGCTGTTGTCCCTCAGTTACCCAGCCGGCCCAGACTGCTCCCACTGTCACTCTGTCACTGTCCTTGCTGTTGTCTCTCAGTTAGCCAGCCCGCCCAGACTGCTCCCACTGTCACTCTGTCAGTGTCCTTGCTGTTGTCTCTCAGTTATCCAGCCGGCCCAGACTGCTCCCACTGTCACTCTGTCAGTGTCCTTGCTGTTGTCTCTCAGTTACCCAGCCGGCCCAGACTGCTCCCACTGTCACTCTGTCACTGTCCTTGCTGTTGTCTCTCAGTTGCCCAGACGGCCCAGACTGTTCCCACTGTCACTCTGTCAATGTCCTTGCTGTAGTCTCTCAGTTACCCAGCCGGCCCAGACTGCTCCCACTGTCACTCTGTCAGTGTCCTTGCTGTTGTCTCTCAGTTACCCAGCCGTCCCAGACTGCTCCCAGTGTCAATCTGTCACTGCCCTTGCTGTTGTCTCTCAGTTACCCGGCTGGCCCAGACTGCTCTCACTGTCACTCTGTCAGAGTCCTTGCTGTTGTCTCTCAGTTGCCCAGACGGCCCAGACTGTTCCCACTGTCACTCTGTCAATGTCCTTGCTGTAGTCTCTCAGTTACCCAGCCGGCCCAGACTGCTCCCACTGTCACTCTGTCAGTGTCCTTGCTGTTGTCTCTCAGTTACCCAGCCGGCCCAGACTGCTCCCACTGTCACTCTGTCAGTGTCCTTGCTGTTGTCTCTCAGTTACCCAGCCGGGCCAGACGGATCCCACTGTCACTCTGTCACTGGCCTTGCTGTTGTCTCTCAGTTTCCCAGCCGGCCAAGACTGCTCCCACTGTCAATCTGTCAGTGTCCTTGCTGTTGTTTCTCAGTTACCCAGCCGGTCCAGACTGCTCACAACACTGTCACTCTGTCAGTGTCGTTGCTGTTGTCTCAAAGTTACCCAGCAGCCCCAGACTGCTCCCACTGTCACTGTCAGCGTCCTTGCTGTTGTCTCTCAGTTACCCAGCCGTCCCAGACTGCTCCCACTATCACTCTGTCTGTGTCCTTGCTGTTGTCTCTCAGTTATCCAGACGGACCATGCTGCTCCCACTGTCACTCTGTCAGTGTCCTTGCTGTTGTCTCTCAGTTATCCAGACGGACCATGCTGCTCCCACTGTCACTCTGTCAGTGTCCTTGCTGTTGTCTCTCAGTTACCCAGCCGGCCCAGACTGCTCTCACTGTCACTCTGTCAGTTTCCTTGCTGTTGTCTCTCAGTTAACCAGCCGGTCCAGACTGCTCCCACTGTCACTCTGTCAGTGCCCTTGCTGTTGTCTCTCAGTTACCCAGCCGCCCCAGACTACTCCCACTGTCACTCTTTCAGTGTCCTTGCTGTTGTCTCTCAGTTACCCAGCCGGTCCAGACTGCTCCCACTGTCACTCTGTCAGTGTCCTTGCTGTTGTCTCTCAGTTACCCATCCGGCTCAGACTGCTCCCACTGTCAGTCTGTCAGTGTCCTTGCTGTTGTCTCTCAGTTACCCAGCCGGCCCAGACTGCTCCCACTGTCACTCTGTCAGTGTCCTTGCTGTTGTCTCTCAGTTACCCATCCGGCCCAGACTGCTCCCACTGTCACTCTGTCAGTGTTCTTGCATGTTGTCTCTCAGTTACCCAGCCGGCCCAGACTGCTCTCACTGTCACTCTGTCACTGTCCTTGCTGTTGTCTCTCAGTTACCCAGCCGGCCCAGACTGCTCCCACTGTAAATCTGTCAGTGTCCTTGCGGTTTTCTCTGAGTTACCCAGCCAGCCCAGACTGCTCCCACTGTCACTCAGTCAATGTCCTTGCTGTTGTCTCTCTGTTACCCAGCCGGTCCAGACTGCTCCCACTGTCACTCTGTCAGTGCCCTTGCTGTTGTCTCTCAGTTACCCAGCCGGCCCAGACTGCTCTCACTGTCACTCTGTCAGTGTCCTTGCTGTTGTCTCTCAGTTGCCCATCCGGCCCAGACAGCTCCCACTGTCACTCTGTCAGTGTCCTTGCTGTTGTCTCTCAGTTACCCAGCCGGCCGAGACTGCTCCCACTGTCACTCTGTCACTGTCCTTTCTGTTGTCTCTCAGTTACCCAGCCGGACCAGACTGCTCCCACTGTCACTCTGTCACTGTCCTTGCTGTAGTCTCTCAGTTACCCTGCCGGCCCAGACTGCTCCCACTTTCACTCTGTCAGTGACCTTGCTGTTGTCCCTCAGTTACCCAGCCGGCCCAGACTGCTCCCACTGTCACTCTGTCACTGTCCTTGCTGTAGTCTCTCAGTTACCCAGCCGGCCCAGACTGCTCTCACTGTCACTCTGTCAGTGTCTTTGCTGCTGTCTCTCTGTTACCCAGCCGGCCCAGAATGCTCCCACTGTCACTCTGTCAGTGTCCTTGCTGTTGTCTCTCAGTTATCCAGCCGGCCCAGACTGCTCCCACTATCACTCTGTCAGTGTCCTTGCTGTTGTTTCTCAGTTACCCATCCACCCAGACTGCTCCCACTGTCACTCTGTCAGTGTCCTTTCTGTTGTCTCTCAGTTGCCCAGCCGGCCCAGACTGCTCCCACTGTCACTCTGTCACTGTCCTTGCTGTTGTCTCTCAGTTGCCCAGACGGCCCAGACTGTTCCCACTGTCACTCTGTCACTGTCCTTGCTGTAGTCTCTCAGTTACCCAGCCGGCCCAGACTGCTCCCACTGTCACTCTGTCAGTGTCTTTGCTGCTGTCTCTCTGTTACCCAGCCGGCCCACACTGCTCCCACTGTCACTCTGTCAGTGTCCTTGCTGTTGTCTCTCAGTTATCCAGCCGGCCCAGACTGCTCCCACTGTCACTCTGTCATTGTCCTTGTTGTTGTCTCTCAGTTACCCAGCCGGCCCAGACTGCTCCCACTGTCACTCTGTCAGTGTCCTTGCTGTTGTCTCTCAGTTACCCAGCCGGCCCTGACTGCTCCCACTGTTACTCTGTCAGTGTCCTTGCTGTTGTCTCTCAGTTACCCAGCCGGCCCAGACTGCTCCCACTGTCACTCTGTCACTGCCCTTGCTGTTGTCTCTCAGTTACCCGGCCGGCCCAGACTGCTCTCACTGTCACTCTGTCAGAGTCCTTGCTGTTGTCCCTCAGTTACCCAGCTGGCCCCTACTGCTCCCGCTGTCACTCTGTCACTGTCTTTGCTGTTGTCTCTCAGTTACCCAGCCGGCCCAGACTGCTCCCACTGTCACTCTGTCAGTGTCCTTGCTGTTGTCTCTCAGTTACCCAGCCGGCCCAGACTGCTCCCACTGTCACTCTGTCAGTGTCCTTGCTGTTGTCTCTCAGTTACCCAGCCGGGCCAGACGGATCCCACTGTCACTCTGTCACTGTCCTTGCTGTTGTCTCTCAGTTACCCAGCCGGCCCAGACTGCTCACACCACTGTCACTCTGTCAGTGTCGTTGCTGTTGGCTCAAAGTTACCCAGCCGGCCCAGACTGCTCCCACTGTCACTCTGTCAGCGTCCTTGCTGTTGTCTCTCAGTTAACCAGCCGTCCCAGACTGCTCCCACTGTCAGTCTGTCTGTGTCCTTGCTGTTGTCTCTCAGTTAACCAGGCGTCCCAGACTGCTCCCACTGTCACTCTGTCTGTGTCCTTGCTGTTGTCTCAAAGTTACCCAGCCGGCCCAGACTGCTCCCACTGTCAATCTGTCAGTGTCCTTGCTGTTATCTCTCAGTTATCCAGACGGGCCATGCTGCTCCCACTGTCACTCTGTCAGTGTCCTTACGTTGTCTCTCAGTTACCCAGCCGGCCCAGACTGCTCTCACTGTCACTCTGTCAGTGTCCTTGCTGTTGTCTCTCAGTTACCCAGCCGGTCCAGACTGTTCCCACTGTCACTCTGTCAGTGCCCTTGCTGTTGTCTCTCAGTTACCCAGCCGCCCCAGACTACTCCCACTCTCACTCTTTCAGTTTCCTTGCTGTTGTCTCTCAGTTACCCAGCCGGCCCAGACTGCTCCCACTGTCACTCTGTCAGTGTTCTTGCATGTTGTCTCTCAGTTACCCAGCCGGCCCAGACTGCTCTCACTGTCACTCTGTCACTGTCCTTGCTGTTGTCTCTGAGTTACCCAGCCGGCCCAGACTGCTCCCACTGTCACTCTGTCAGTGTCCTTGCGGTTTTCTCTGAGTTACCCAGCCAGCCCAGACTGCTCCCACGGTCACTCAGTCAATGTCCTTGCTGTTGTCTCTCTGTTACCCAGCCGGTCCAGACTGCTCCCACTGTCACTCTGTCAGTGCCCTTGCTGTTGTCTCTCAGTTACCCAGCCGGCCCAGACTGCTCTCACTGTCACTCTGTCAGTGTCCTTGCTGTTGTCTCTCAGTTGCCCATCCGGCCCAGACTGCTCCCACTGTCACTCTGTCAGTGTCCTTGCTGTTGTTTCTCAGTTACCCATCCACCCAGACTGCTCCCACTGTCACTCTGTCAGTGTCCTTGCTGTTGTCTCTCAGTTACCCAGCCGGCCCAGACTGCTCCCACTGTCACTCTGTCACTGTCCTTGCTGTTGTCTCTCAGTTACCCAGCCGGACCAGACTGCTCCCACTGTCACTCTGTCACTGTCCTTGCTGTAGTCTCTCAGTTACCCAGCCGGCCCAGACTGCTCCCACTTTCACTCTGTCAGTGACCTTGCTGTTGTCCCTCAGTTACCCCGCCGGCCCAGACTGCTCCCACTGTCACTCTGTCACTGTCCTTGCTGTAGTCTCTCAGTTACCCAGCCGGCCCAGACTGCTCCCACTGTCACTCTGTCAGTGTCTTGCTGCTGTCTCTCTGTTACCCAGCCGGCCCAGACTGCTCCCACTGTCACTCTGTCAGTGTCCTTGCTGTTGTCTCTCAGTTACCCAGCCGGCCCAGACTGCTCCCACTGTCACTCTGTCAGTGTCTTTGCTGCTGTCTCTCTGTTACCCAGCCGGCCCAGACTGCTCCCACTGTCACTCTGTCAGTGTCCTTGCTGTTGTCTCTCAGTTACCCAGCCGGCTCAGACTGCTCCCACTGTCACTCTGTCAGTGTCCTTGCTGTTGTCTCTCAGTTACCCAGCCGGCCCTGACTGCTCCCACTGTCACTCTGTCAGTGTCCTTGCTGTTGTCTCTCAGTTACCCAGCCGGCCCAGACTGCTCCCACTGTCACTCTGTCACTGCCCTTGCTGTTGTCTCTCAGTTACCCGGCCGGCCCAGACTGCTCCCACTGTCACTCTGTCACTGTCTTTGCTGTTGTCTCTCAGTTACCCAGCCGGCCCAGACTGCTCTCACTGTCACTCTGTCAGTGTCCTTGCTGTTGTCTCTCAGTTACCCAGCCGGCCCACACTGCTCCCACTGTCACTCTGTCAGTGTCCTTGCTGTTGTCTCTCAGTTACCCAGCCGGCCCAGACTGCTCCCACTGTCACTCTGTCAGTGTCCTTGCTGTTGTCTCTCAGTTACCCAGCCGGGCCAGACGGATCCCACTGTCACTCTGTCACTGTCCTTGCTGTTGTCTCTCAGTTACCCAGCCGGCCCAGACTGCTGTCACTGTCACTCTGTCAGTGTCCTTGCTGTTGTCTCTCAGTTACCCAGCCGGCCCAGACTGCTCACACCACTGTCACTCTGTCAGTGTCGTTGCTGTTGGCTCAAAGTTACCCAGCCGGCCCAGACTGCTCCCACTGTCACTCTGTCAGCGTCCTTGCTGTTGTCTCTCAGTTAACCAGCCGTCCCAGACTGCTCCCACTGTCACTCTGTCTGTGTCCTTGCTGTTGTCTCTCAGTTAGCCAGGCGTCCCAGACTGCTCCCACTGTCACTCTGTCTGTGTCCTTGCTGTTGTCTCAAAGTTACCCAGCCGGCCCAGACTGCTCCCACTGTCAATCTGTCAGTGTCCTTGCTGTTATCTCTCAGTTATCCAGACGGACCATGCTGCTCCCACTGTCACTCTGTCAGTGTCCTTGCTGTTGTCTCTCAGTTACCCAGCCGGCCCAGACTGCTCTCACTGTCACTCTGTCAGTGTCCTTGCTGTTGTCTCTCAGTTACCCAGCCGGTCCAGACTGCTCCCACTGTCACTCTGTCAGTGCCCTTGCTGTTGTCTCTCAGTTACCCAGCCGCCCCAGACTACTCCCACTGTCACTCTTTCAGTGTCCTTGCTGTTGTCTCTCAGTTACCCAGCCGGCCCAGACTGCTCCCACTGTCACTCTGTCAGTGTTCTTGCATGTTGTCTCTCAGTTACCCAGCCGGCCCAGACTGCTCTCACTGTCACTCTGTCACTGTCCTTGCTGTTGTCTCTGAGTTACCCAGCCGGCCCAGACTGCTCCCACTGTCACTCTGTCAGTGTCCTTGCGGTTTTCTCTGAGTTACCCAGCCAGCCCAGACTGCTCCCACGGTCACTCAGTCAATGTCCTTGCTGTTGTCTCTCTGTTACCCAGCCGGTCCAGACTGCTCCCACTGTCACTCTGTCAGTGCCCTTGCTGTTGTCTCTCAGTTACCCAGCCGGCCCAGACTGCTCTCACTGTCACTCTGTCAGTGTCCTTGCTGTTGTCTCTCAGTTGCCCATCCGGCCCAGACTGCTCCCACTGTCACTCTGTCAGTGTCCTTGCTGTTGTTTCTCAGTTACCCATCCACCCAGACTGCTCCCACTGTCACTCTGTCAGTGTCCTTGCTGTTGTCTCTCAGTTACCCAGCCGGCCCAGACTGCTCCCACTGTCACTCTGTCAGTGTCCTTGCTGTTGTCTCTCAGTTACCCAGCCGGTCCAAACTGCTCCCACTGTCACTCTGTTAGTGTCCTTGCTGTTGTCTCTCAGTTACCATCCGGCTCAGACTGCTCCCACTGTCACTCTGTCACTGTCCTTGCTGTTGTCTCTCAGTTACCCAGCCGGTCCAAACTGCTCCCACTGTCACTCTGTTAGTGTCCTTGCTGTTGTCTCTCAGTTACCCAGACGTCCCAGACTGCTCCCACTGTCACTCTGTCAGTGACTATGCTGTTTTCTCTAATTTATCCAGCCGGCCCAGACTGCTCCCAGCACTGTCCCTCTGTCAGTGTCATGGCTGTTGTCTTTCAGTTACCCAGACAGCCCTGACTGCTCTGACATTCATTCTGTCAGTGTGCCTGCTGTTGTCTCTCAGTTACCCAGCCGGCACAGACTGCTCCCACTGTCGCTCTGTCACTGTCCTTGCTGTTGTCTCTCAGTTTTCCAGACGGCCCAGACTGTTCCCACTGTCACTCTGTCACTGTCCTTGCTGTAGTCTCTCAGTTACCCAGCCGGCCCAGACTGCTCCCACTGTCACTCTGTCAGTGTCTTTGCTGCTGTCTCTCTGTTACCCAGCCGGCCCAGACTGCTCCCACTGTCACTCTGTCAGTGTCCTTGCTGTTGTCTCTCAGTTACCCAGCCGGCCCAGACTGCTCCCACTGTCACTCTGTCAGTGTCCTTGCTGTTGTCTCTCAGTTACCCAGCCGGCCCTGACTGCTCCCACTGTCACTCTGTCAGTGTCCTTGCTGTTGTCTCTCAGTTACCCAGCCGGCCCAGACTGCTCCCACTGTCACTCTGTCACTGCCCTTGCTGTTGTCTCTCAGTTACCCGGCCGGCCCAGACTGCTCCCACTGTCACTCTGTCACTGTCTTTGCTGTTGTCTCTCAGTTACCCAGCCGGCCCAGACTGCTCTCACTGTCACTCTGTCAGTGTCCTTGCTGTTGTCTCTCAGTTACCCAGCCGGCCCACACTGCTCCCACTGTCACTCTGTCAGTGTCCTTGCTGTTGTCTCTCAGTTACCCAGCCGGCCCAGACTGCTCCCACTGTCACTCTGTCAGTGTCCTTGCTGTTGTCTCTCAGTTACCCAGCCGGGCCAGACGGATCCCACTGTCACTCTGTCACTGTCCTTGCTGTTGTCTCTCAGTTACCCAGCCGGCCCAGACTGCTCTCACTGTCACTCTGTCAGTGTCCTTGCTGTTGTCTGTCAGTTACCCAGCCGGCCCAGACTGCTCCCACTGTCACTCTGTCAGTGTCGTTGCTGTTGTCTCAAAGTTACCCAGCCGGCCCAGACTGCTCCCACTGTCACTCTGTCAGCGTCCTTGCTGTTGTCTCTCAGTTAACCAGCCGTCCCAGACTGCTCCCACTGTCACTCTGTCAGTGTCCTTGCTGTTGTCTCTCAGTTATCCAGACGGACCATGCTGCTCCCACTGTCACTCTGTCAGTGTCCTTGCTGTTGTCTATCAGTTACCCAGCCGGCCCAGACTGCTCCCACTGTCACTCTGTCAGTGCCCTTGCTGTTGTCTCTCAGTTACCCAGCCGGTCCAGACTGCTCCCACTGTCACTCTGTCAGTGTCCTTGCTGTTGTCTCTCAGTTACCCAGCCGGCCCAGACTGCTCCCACTGTCACTCTGTCACTGTCCTTGCTGTTGTCTCTCAGTTACCCAGCCGGCCCAGACTGCTCCCACTGTCACTCTGTCAGTGTTCTTGCATGTTGTCTCTCAGTTACCCAGCCGGCCCAGACTGCTCTCACTGTCACTCTGTCACTGTCCTTGCTGTTGTCTCTCAGTTACCCAGCCGGCCCAGACTGCTCCCACTGTCACTCTGTCAGTGTCCTTGCGGTTTTCTCTGAGTTACCCAGCCAGCCCAGACTGCTCCCACTGTCACTCAGTCAATGTCCTTGCTGTTGTCTCTCTGTTACCCAGCCGGTCCAGACTGCTCCCACTGTCACTCTGTCAGTGCCCTTGCTGTTGTCTCTCAGTTACCCAGCCGGCCCAGACTGCTCTCACTGTCACTCTGTCAGTGTCCTTGCTGTTGTCTCTCAGTTGCCCATCCGGCCCAGACTGCTCCCACCGTCACTCTGTCAGTGTCCTTGCTGTTGTTTCTCAGTTACCCATCCACCCAGACTGCTCCCACTGTCACTCTGTCAGTGTCCTTGCTGTTGTTTCTCAGTTACCCATCCACCCAGACTGCTCCCACTGTCACTCTGTCAGTGTCCTTGCTGTTGTCTCTCAGTTACCCAGCCGGCCCAGACTGCTCCCACTGTCACTCTGTCACTGTCCTTGCTGTTGTCTCTCAGTTGCCCAGACGGCCCTGACTGTTCCCACTGTCACTCTGTCACTGTCCTTGCTGTAGTCTCTCAGTTACCCAGCCGGCCCAGACTGCTCCCACTGTCACTCTGTCAGTGTCTTTGCTGCTGTCTCTCTGTTACCCAGCCGGCCCAGACTGCTCCCACTGTCACTCTGTCACTGCCCTTGCTGTTGTCTCTCAGTTACCCGGCCGGCCCAGACTGCTCCCACTGTCACTCTGTCACTGTCTTTGCTGTTGTCTCTCAGTTACCCAGCCGGCCCAGACTGCTCTCACTGTCACTCTGTCAGTGTCCTTGCTGTTGTCTCTCAGTTACGCAGCCGGCCCACACTGCTCCCACTGTCACTCTGTCAGTGTCCTTGCTGTTGTCTCTCAGTTACCCAGCCGGCCCAGACTGCTCCCACTGTCACTCTGTCAGTGTCCTTGCTGTTGTCTCTCAGTTACCCAGCCGGCCCAGACTGCTCCCACTGTCACTCTGTCACTGTCCTTGCTGTTGTCTCTCAGTTACCCAGCCGGGCCAGACGGATCCCACTGTCACTCTGTCACTGTCCTTGCTGTTGTCTCTCAGTTACCCAGCCGGCCCAGACTGCTCTCACTGTCACTCTGTCAGTGTCCTTGCTGTTGTCTCTCAGTTACCCAGCCGGCCCAGACTGCTCCCACTGTCACTCTGTCAGTGTCGTTGCTGTTGTCTCAAAGTTACCCAGCCGGCCCAGACTGCTCCCACTGTCACTCTGTCAGCGTCCTTGCTGTTGTCTCTCAGTTAACCAGCCGTCCCAGACTGCTCCCACTGTCACTCTGTCAGTGTCCTTGCTGTTGTCTCTCAGTTACCCAGCCGGTCCAAACTGCTCCCACTGTCACTCTGTTAGTGTCCTTGCTGTTGTCTCTCAGTTACCATCCGGCTCAGACTGCTCCCACTGTCACTCTGTCACTGTCCTTGCTGTTGTCTCTCAGTTACCCAGCCGGTCCAAACTGCTCCCACTGTCACTCTGTTAGTGTCCTTGCTGTTGTCTCTCAGTTACCCAGACGTCCCAGACTGCTCCCACTGTCACTCTGTCAGTGACTATGCTGTTTTCTCTAATTTATCCAGCCGGCCCAGACTGCTCCCAGCACTGTCCCTCTGTCAGTGTCATGGCTGTTGTCTTTCAGTTACCCAGACAGCCCTGACTGCTCTGACATTCATTCTGTCAGTGTGCCTGCTGTTGTCTCTCAGTTACCCAGCCGGCACAGACTGCTCCCACTGTCGCTCTGTCACTGTCCTTGCTGTTGTCTCTCAGTTGCCCAGACGGCCCAGACTGTTCCCACTGTCACTCTGTCACTGTCCTTGCTGTAGTCTCTCAGTTACCCAGCCGGCCCAGACTGCTCCCACTGTCACTCTGTCAGTGTCTTTGCTGCTGTCTCTCTGTTACCCAGCCGGCCCAGACTGCTCCCACTGTCACTCTGTCAGTGTCCTTGCTGTTGTCTCTCAGTTACCCAGCCGGCCCAGACTGCTCCCACTGTCACTCTGTCAGTGTCCTTGCTGTTGTCTCTCAGTTACCCAGCCGGCCCTGACTGCTCCCACTGTCACTCTGTCAGTGTCCTTGCTGTTGTCTCTCAGTTACCCAGCCGGCCCAGACTGCTCCCACTGTCACTCTGTCACTGCCCTTGCTGTTGTCTCTCAGTTACCCGGCCGGCCCAGACTGCTCCCACTGTCACTCTGTCACTGTCTTTGCTGTTGTCTCTCAGTTACCCAGCCGGCCCAGACTGCTCTCACTGTCACTCTGTCAGTGTCCTTGCTGTTGTCTCTCAGTTACCCAGCCGGCCCACACTGCTCCCACTGTCACTCTGTCAGTGTCCTTGCTGTTGTCTCTCAGTTACCCAGCCGGCCCAGACTGCTCCCACTGTCACTCTGTCAGTGTCCTTGCTGTTGTCTCTCAGTTACCCAGCCGGGCCAGACGGATCCCACTGTCACTCTGTCACTGTCCTTGCTGTTGTCTCTCAGTTACCCAGCCGGCCCAGACTGCTCTCACTGTCACTCTGTCAGTGTCCTTGCTGTTGTCTGTCAGTTACCCAGCCGGCCCAGACTGCTCCCACTGTCACTCTGTCAGTGTCGTTGCTGTTGTCTCAAAGTTACCCAGCCGGCCCAGACTGCTCCCACTGTCACTCTGTCAGCGTCCTTGCTGTTGTCTCTCAGTTAACCAGCCGTCCCAGACTGCTCCCACTGTCACTCTGTCAGTGTCCTTGCTGTTGTCTCTCAGTTATCCAGACGGACCATGCTGCTCCCACTGTCACTCTGTCAGTGTCCTTGCTGTTGTCTATCAGTTACCCAGCCGGCCCAGACTGCTCCCACTGTCACTCTGTCAGTGCCCTTGCTGTTGTCTCTCAGTTACCCAGCCGGTCCAGACTGCTCCCACTGTCACTCTGTCAGTGTCCTTGCTGTTGTCTCTCAGTTACCCAGCCGGCCCAGACTGCTCCCACTGTCACTCTGTCACTGTCCTTGCTGTTGTCTCTCAGTTACCCAGCCGGCCCAGACTGCTCCCACTGTCACTCTGTCAGTGTTCTTGCATGTTGTCTCTCAGTTACCCAGCCGGCCCAGACTGCTCTCACTGTCACTCTGTCACTGTCCTTGCTGTTGTCTCTCAGTTACCCAGCCGGCCCAGACTGCTCCCACTGTCACTCTGTCAGTGTCCTTGCGGTTTTCTCTGAGTTACCCAGCCAGCCCAGACTGCTCCCACTGTCACTCAGTCAATGTCCTTGCTGTTGTCTCTCTGTTACCCAGCCGGTCCAGACTGCTCCCACTGTCACTCTGTCAGTGCCCTTGCTGTTGTCTCTCAGTTACCCAGCCGGCCCAGACTGCTCTCACTGTCACTCTGTCAGTGTCCTTGCTGTTGTCTCTCAGTTGCCCATCCGGCCCAGACTGCTCCCACCGTCACTCTGTCAGTGTCCTTGCTGTTGTTTCTCAGTTACCCATCCACCCAGACTGCTCCCACTGTCACTCTGTCAGTGTCCTTGCTGTTGTTTCTCAGTTACCCATCCACCCAGACTGCTCCCACTGTCACTCTGTCAGTGTCCTTGCTGTTGTCTCTCAGTTACCCAGCCGGCCCAGACTGCTCCCACTGTCACTCTGTCACTGTCCTTGCTGTTGTCTCTCAGTTGCCCAGACGGCCCTGACTGTTCCCACTGTCACTCTGTCACTGTCCTTGCTGTAGTCTCTCAGTTACCCAGCCGGCCCAGACTGCTCCCACTGTCACTCTGTCAGTGTCTTTGCTGCTGTCTCTCTGTTACCCAGCCGGCCCAGACTGCTCCCACTGTCACTCTGTCACTGCCCTTGCTGTTGTCTCTCAGTTACCCGGCCGGCCCAGACTGCTCCCACTGTCACTCTGTCACTGTCTTTGCTGTTGTCTCTCAGTTACCCAGCCGGCCCAGACTGCTCTCACTGTCACTCTGTCAGTGTCCTTGCTGTTGTCTCTCAGTTACGCAGCCGGCCCACACTGCTCCCACTGTCACTCTGTCAGTGTCCTTGCTGTTGTCTCTCAGTTACCCAGCCGGCCCAGACTGCTCCCACTGTCACTCTGTCAGTGTCCTTGCTGTTGTCTCTCAGTTACCCAGCCGGCCCAGACTGCTCCCACTGTCACTCTGTCACTGTCCTTGCTGTTGTCTCTCAGTTACCCAGCCGGGCCAGACGGATCCCACTGTCACTCTGTCACTGTCCTTGCTGTTGTCTCTCAGTTACCCAGCCGGCCCAGACTGCTCTCACTGTCACTCTGTCAGTGTCCTTGCTGTTGTCTCTCAGTTACCCAGCCGGCCCAGACTGCTCCCACTGTCACTCTGTCAGTTTCGTTGCTGTTGTCTCAAAGTTACCCAGCCGGCCCAGACTGCTCCCACTGTCACTCTGTCAGCGTCCTTGCTGTTGTCTCTCAGTTAACCAGCCGTCCCAGACTGCTCCCACTGTCACTCTGTCAGTGTCCTTGCTGTTGTCTCTCAGTTATCCAGACGGACCATGCTGCTCCCACTGTCACTCTGTCAGTGTCCTTGCTGTTGTCTATCAGTTACCCAGCCGGCCCAGACTGCTCCCACTGTCACTCTGTCAGTGCCCTTGCTGTTGTCTCTCAGTTACCCAGCCGGTCCAGACTGCTCCCACTGTCACTCTGTCAGTGTCCTTGCTGTTGTCTCTCAGTTACCCAGCCGGCCCAGACTGCTCCCACTGTCACTCTGTCACTGTCCTTGCTGTTGTCTCTCAGTTACCCAGCCGGCCCAGACTGCTCCCACTGTCACTCTGTCAGTGTTCTTGCATGTTGTCTCTCAGTTACCCAGCCGGCCCAGACTGCTCTCACTGTCACTCTGTCACTGTCCTTGCTGTTGTCTCTCAGTTACCCAGCCGGCCCAGACTGCTCCCACTGTCACTCTGTCAGTGTCCTTGCGGTTTTCTCTGAGTTACCCAGCCAGCCCAGACTGCTCCCACTGTCACTCAGTCAATGTCCTTGCTGTTGTCTCTCTGTTACCCAGCCGGTCCAGACTGCTCCCACTGTCACTCTGTCAGTGCCCTTGCTGTTGTCTCTCAGTTACCCAGCCGGCCCAGACTGCTCTCACTGTCACTCTGTCAGTGTCCTTGCTGTTGTCTCTCAGTTGCCCATCCGGCCCAGACTGCTCCCACCGTCACTCTGTCAGTGTCCTTGCTGTTGTTTCTCAGTTACCCATCCACCCAGACTGCTCCCACTGTCACTCTGTCAGTGTCCTTGCTGTTGTTTCTCAGTTACCCATCCACCCAGACTGCTCCCACTGTCACTCTGTCAGTGTCCTTGCTGTTGTCTCTCAGTTACCCAGCCGGCCCAGACTGCTCCCACTGTCACTCTGTCACTGTCCTTGCTGTAGTCTCTCAGTTACCCAGCCGGCCCAGACTGCTCCCACTGTCACTCTGTCAGTGTCTTTGCTGCTGTCTCTCTGTTACCCAGCCGGCCCAGACTGCTCCCACTGTCACTCTGTCACTGCCCTTGCTGTTGTCTCTCAGTTACCCGGCCGGCCCAGACTGCTCCCACTGTCACTCTGTCACTGTCTTTGCTGTTGTCTCTCAGTTACCCAGCCGGCCCAGACTGCTCTCACTGTCACTCTGTCAGTGTCCTTGCTGTTGTCTCTCAGTTACGCAGCCGGCCCACACTGCTCCCACTGTCACTCTGTCAGTGTCCTTGCTGTTGTCTCTCAGTTACCCAGCCGGCCCAGACTGCTCCCACTGTCACTCTGTCAGTGTCCTTGCTGTTGTCTCTCAGTTACCCAGCCGGCCCAGACTGCTCCCACTGTCACTCTGTCACTGTCCTTGCTGTTGTCTCTCAGTTACCCAGCCGGGCCAGACGGATCCCACTGTCACTCTGTCACTGTCCTTGCTGTTGTCTCTCAGTTACCCAGCCGGCCCAGACTGCTCTCACTGTCACTCTGTCAGTGTCCTTGCTGTTGTCTCTCAGTTACCCAGCCGGCCCAGACTGCTCCCACTGTCACTCTGTCAGTTTCGTTGCTGTTGTCTCAAAGTTACCCAGCCGGCCCAGACTGCTCCCACTGTCACTCTGTCAGCGTCCTTGCTGTTGTCTCTCAGTTAACCAGCCGTCCCAGACTGCTCCCACTGTCACTCTGTCAGTGTCCTTGCTGTTGTCTCTCAGTTATCCAGACGGACCATGCTGCTCCCACTGTCACTCTGTCAGTGTCCTTGCTGTTGTCTATCAGTTACCCAGCCGGCCCAGACTGCTCCCACTGTCACTCTGTCAGTGCCCTTGCTGTTGTCTCTCAGTTACCCAGCCGGTCCAGACTGCTCCCACTGTCACTCTGTCAGTGTCCTTGCTGTTGTCTCTCAGTTACCCAGCCGGCCCAGACTGCTCCCACTGTCACTCTGTCACTGTCCTTGCTGTTGTCTCTCAGTTACCCAGCCGGCCCAGACTGCTCCCACTGTCACTCTGTCAGTGTTCTTGCATGTTGTCTCTCAGTTACCCAGCCGGCCCAGACTGCTCTCACTGTCACTCTGTCACTGTCCTTGCTGTTGTCTCTCAGTTACCCAGCCGGCCCAGACTGCTCCCACTGTCACTCTGTCAGTGTCCATGCGGTTTTCTCTGAGTTACCCAGCCAGCCCAGACTGCTCCCACTGTCACTCAGTCAATGTCCCTGCTGTTGTCTCTCTGTTACCCAGCCGGTCCAGACTGCTCCCACTGTCACTCTGTCAGTGCCCTTGCTGTTGTCTCTCAGTTACCCAGCCGGCCCAGACTGCTCTCACTGTCACTCTGTCAGTGTCCTTGCTGTTGTCTCTCAATTGCCCATCCGGCCCAGACTGCTCCCACCGTCACTCTGTCAGTGTCCTTGCTGTTGTTTCTCAGTTACCCATCCATCCAGACTGCTCCCACTGTCACTCTGTCAGTGTCCTTGCTGTTGTCTCTCAGTTACCCAGCCGGCCCAGACTGCTCCCACTGTCACTCTGTCACTGTCCTTGCTGTTGTCTCTCAGTTACCCAGCCGGACCAGACTGCTCCCACTGTCACTCTGTCACTGTCCTTGCTGTAGTCTGTCAGTTACCCAGCCGGCCCAGACTGCTCCCACTTTCACTCTGTCAGTGACCTTGCTGTTGGCCCTCTGTTACCCAGCCGGCCCAGACTGCTCCCACTGTCACTCTGTCACTGTCCTTGCTGTAGTCTCTCAGTTACCCAGCCGGCCCAGACTGCTCCCACTGTCACTCTGTCAGTGTCTTTGCTGCTGTCTCTCTGTTACCCAGCCGGCCCAGACTGCTCTCACTGTCACTCTGTCAGTGTCCTTGCTGTTGTCTCTCAGTTGCCCATCCGGCCCAGACTGCTCCCACTGTCACTCTGTCAGTGTCCTTGCTGTTGTTTCTCAGTTACCCATCCACCCAGACTGCTCCCACTGTCACTCCGTCAGTGTCCTTGCTGTTGTCTCTCAGTTACCCAGCCGGCCCAGACTGCTCCCACTGTCACTCTGTCACTGTCCTTGCTGTTGTCTCTCAGTTACCCAGCCGGACCAGACTGCTCCCACTGTCACTCTGTCACTGTCCTTGCTGTAGTCTCTCAGTTACCCAGCCGGCCCAGACTGCTCCCACTTTCACTCTGTCAGTGACCTTGCTGTTGTCCCTCAGTTACCCAGCCGGCCCAGACTGCTCCCACTGTCACTCTGTCACGGTCCTTGCTGTAGTCTCTCAGTTACCCAGCCGGCCCAGACTGCTCCCACTGTCACTCTGTCAGTGTCTTTGCTGCTGTCTCTCTGTTACCCAGCCGGCCCAGACTGCTCCCACTGTCACTCTGTCAGTGTCCTTGCTGTTGTCTCTCAGTTATCCAGCCGGCCCAGACTGCTCCCACTGTCACTCTGTCAGTGTCCTTGCTGTTGTTTCTCAGTTACCCATCCACCCAGAATGCTCCCACTGTCACTCTGTCAGTGTCCTTGCTGTTGTCTCTCAGTTACCCAGCCGGCCCAGACTGCTCCCACTGTCACTCTGTCACTGTCCTTGCTGTTGTCTCTCAGTTGCCCAGACGGCCCAGACTGTTCCCACTGTCACTCTGTCACTGTCCTTGCTGTAGTCTCTCAGTTACCCAGCCGGCCCAGACTGCTCCCACTGTCACTCTGTCAGTGTCCTTGCTGTTGTCTCTCAGTTACCCAGCCGGCCCAGACTGCTCCCACTGTCACTCTGTCACTGTCCTTGCTGTTGTCTCTCAGTTACCCAGCCGGACCAGACTGCTCCCACTGTCACTCTGTCACTGTCCTTGCTGTAGTCTGTCAGTTACCCAGCCGGCCCAGACTGCTCCCACTTTCACTCTGTCAGTGACCTTGCTGTTGGCCCTCTGTTACCCAGCCGGCCCAGACTGCTCCCACTGTCACTCTGTCACTGTCCTTGCTGTAGTCTCTCAGTTACCCAGCCGGCCCAGACTGCTCCCACTGTCACTCTGTCAGTGTCTTTGCTGCTGTCTCTCTGTTACCCAGCCGGCCCAGACTGCTCTCACTGTCACTCTGTCAGTGTCCTTGCTGTTGTCTCTCAGTTGCCCATCCGGCCCAGACTGCTCCCACTGTCACTCTGTCAGTGTCCTTGCTGTTGTTTCTCAGTTACCCATCCACCCAGACTGCTCCCACTGTCACTCCGTCAGTGTCCTTGCTGTTGTCTCTCAGTTACCCAGCCGGCCCAGACTGCTCCCACTGTCACTCTGTCACTGTCCTTGCTGTTGTCTCTCAGTTACCCAGCCGGACCAGACTGCTCCCACTGTCACTCTGTCACTGTCCTTGCTGTAGTCTCTCAGTTACCCAGCCGGCCCAGACTGCTCCCACTTTCACTCTGTCAGTGACCTTGCTGTTGTCCCTCAGTTACCCAGCCGGCCCAGACTGCTCCCACTGTCACTCTGTCACGGTCCTTGCTGTAGTCTCTCAGTTACCCAGCCGGCCCAGACTGCTCCCACTGTCACTCTGTCAGTGTCTTTGCTGCTGTCTCTCTGTTACCCAGCCGGCCCAGACTGCTCCCACTGTCACTCTGTCAGTGTCCTTGCTGTTGTCTCTCAGTTATCCAGCCGGCCCAGACTGCTCCCACTGTCACTCTGTCAGTGTCCTTGCTGTTGTTTCTCAGTTACCCATCCACCCAGAATGCTCCCACTGTCACTCTGTCAGTGTCCTTGCTGTTGTCTCTCAGTTACCCAGCCGGCCCAGACTGCTCCCACTGTCACTCTGTCACTGTCCTTGCTGTTGTCTCTCAGTTGCCCAGACGGCCCAGACTGTTCCCACTGTCACTCTGTCACTGTCCTTGCTGTAGTCTCTCAGTTACCCAGCCGGCACAGACTGCTCCCACTGTCACTCTGTCAGTGTCTTTGCTGCTGTCTCTCTGTTACCCAGCCGGCCCAGACTGCTCCCACTGTCACTCTGTCACTGCCCTTGCTGTTGTCTCTCAGTTACCCGGCCGGCCCAGACTGCTCCCACTGTCACTCTGTCACTGTCTTTGCTGTTGTCTCTCAGTTACCCAGCCGGCCCAGACTGCTCTCACTGTCACTCTGTCAGTGTCCTTGCTGTTGTCTCTCAGTTACGCAGCCGGCCCACACTGCTCCCACTGTCACTCTGTCAGTGTCCTTGCTGTTGTCTCTCAGTTACCCAGCCGGCCCAGACTGCTCCCACTGTCACTCTGTCAGTGTCCTTGCTGTTGTCTCTCAGTTACCCAGCCGGCCCAGACTGCTCCCACTGTCACTCTGTCACTGTCCTTGCTGTTGTCTCTCAGTTACCCAGCCGGGCCAGACGGATCCCACTGTCACTCTGTCACTGTCCTTGCTGTTGTCTCTCAGTTACCCAGCCGGCCCAGACTGCTCTCACTGTCACTCTGTCAGTGTCCTTGCTGTTGTCTCTCAGTTACCCAGCCGGCCCAGACTGCTCCCACTGTCACTCTGTCAGTGTCGTTGCTGTTGTCTCAAAGTTACCCAGCCGGCCCAGACTGCTCCCACTGTCACTCTGTCAGCGTCCTTGCTGTTGTCTCTCAGTTAACCAGCCGTCCCAGACTGCTCCCACTGTCACTCTGTCAGTGTCCTTGCTGTTGTCTCTCAGTTATCCAGACGGACCATGCTGCTCCCACTGTCACTCTGTCAGTGTCCTTGCTGTTGTCTATCAGTTACCCAGCCGGCCCAGACTGCTCCCACTGTCACTCTGTCAGTGCCCTTGCTGTTGTCTCTCAGTTACCCAGCCGGTCCAGACTGCTCCCACTGTCACTCTGTCAGTGTCCTTGCTGTTGTCTCTCAGTTACCCAGCCGGCCCAGACTGCTCCCACTGTCACTCTGTCACTGTCCTTGCTGTTGTCTCTCAGTTACCCAGCCGGCCCAGACTGCTCCCACTGTCACTCTGTCAGTGTTCTTGCATGTTGTCTCTCAGTTACCCAGCCGGCCCAGACTGCTCTCACTGTCACTCTGTCACTGTCCTTGCTGTTGTCTCTCAGTTACCCAGCCGGCCCAGACTGCTCCCACTGTCACTCTGTCAGTGTCCATGCGGTTTTGTCTGAGTTACCCAGCCAGCCCAGACTGCTCCCACTGTCACTCAGTCAATGTCCCTGCTGTTGTCTCTCTGTTACCCAGCCGGTCCAGACTGCTCCCACTGTCACTCTGTCAGTGCCCTTGCTGTTGTCTCTCAGTTACCCAGCCGGCCCAGACTGCTCTCACTGTCACTCTGTCAGTGTCCTTGCTGTTGTCTCTCAGTTGCCCATCCGGCCCAGACTGCTCCCACCGTCACTCTGTCAGTGTCCTTGCTGTTGTTTCTCAGTTACCCATCCATCCAGACTGCTCCCACTGTCACTCTGTCAGTGTCCTTGCTGTTGTCTCTCAGTTACCCAGCCGGCCCAGACTGCTCCCACTGTCACTCTGTCACTGTCCTTGCTGTTGTCTCTCAGTTACCCAGCCGGACCAGACTGCTCCCACTGTCACTCTGTCACTGTCCTTGCTGTAGTCTGTCAGTTACCCAGCCGGCCCAGACTGCTCCCACTTTCACTCTGTCAGTGACCTTGCTGTTGGCCCTCTGTTACCCAGCCGGCCCAGACTGCTCCCACTGTCACTCTGTCACTGTCCTTGCTGTAGTCTCTCAGTTACCCAGCCGGCCCAGACTGCTCCCACTGTCACTCTGTCAGTGTCTTTGCTGCTGTCTCTCTGTTACCCAGCCGGCCCAGACTGCTCTCACTGTCACTCTGTCAGTGTCCTTGCTGTTGTCTCTCAGTTGCCCATCCGGCCCAGACTGCTCCCACTGTCACTCTGTCAGTGTCCTTGCTGTTGTTTCTCAGTTCCCCATCCACCCAGACTGCTCCCACTGTCACTCCGTCAGTGTCCTTGCTGTTGTCTCTCAGTTACCCAGCCGGCCCAGACTGCTCCCACTGTCACTCTGTCACTGTCCTTGCTGTTGTCTCTCAGTTACCCAGCCGGACCAGACTGCTCCCACTGTCACTCTGTCACTGTCCTTGCTGTAGTCTCTCAGTTACCCAGCCGGCCCAGACTGCTCCCACTTTCACTCTGTCAGTGACCTTGCTGTTGTCCCTCAGTTACCCAGCCGGCCCAGACTGCTCCCACTGTCACTCTGTCACGGTCCTTGCTGTAGTCTCTCAGTTACCCAGCCGGCCCAGACTGCTCCCACTGTCACTCTGTCAGTGTCTTTGCTGCTGTCTCTCTGTTACCCAGCCGGCCCAGACTGCTCCCACTGTCACTCTGTCAGTGTCCTTGCTGTTGTCTCTCAGTTATCCAGCCGGCCCAGACTGCTCCCACTGTCACTCTGTCAGTGTCCTTGCTGTTGTTTCTCAGTTACCAATCCACCCAGAATGCTCCCACTGTCACTCTGTCAGTGTCCTTGCTGTTGTCTCTCAGTTACCCAGCCGGCCCAGACTGCTCCCACTGTCACTCTGTCACTGTCCTTGCTGTTGTCTCTCAGTTGCCCAGACGGCCCAGACTGTTCCCACTGTCACTCTGTCACTGTCCTTGCTGTAGTCTCTCAGTTACCCAGCCGGCCCAGACTGCTCCCACTGTCACTCTGTCAGTGTCTTTGCTGCTGTCTCTCTGTTACCCAGCCGGCCCAGACTGCTCCCACTGTCACTCTGTCACTGCCCTTGCTGTTGTCTCTCAGTTACCCGGCCGGCCCAGACTGCTCCCACTGTCACTCTGTCAGCGTCCTTGCTGTTGTCTCTCAGTTAACCAGCCGTCCCAGACTGCTCCCACTGTCACTCTGTCAGTGTCCTTGCTGTTGTCTCTCAGTTATCCAGACGGACCATGCTGCTCCCACTGTCACTCTGTCAGTGTCCTTGCTGTTGTCTCTCAGTTACCCAGCCGGGCCAGACGGATCCCACTGTCACTCTGTCACTGTCCTTGCTGTTGTCTCTCAGTTACCCAGCCGGCCCAGACTGCTCTCACTGTCACTCTGTCAGTGTCCTTGCTGTTGTCTCTCAGTTACCCAGCCGGCCCAGACTGCTCCCACTGTCACTCTGTCAGTGTCGTTGCTGTTGTCTCAAAGTTACCCAGCCGGCCCAGACTGCTCCCACTGTCACTCTGTCAGCGTCCTTGCTGTTGTGTCTCAGTTAACCAGCCGTCCCAGACTGCTCCCACTGTCACTCTGTCAGTGTCCTTGCTGTTGTCTCTCAGTTATCCAGACGGACCATGCTGCTCCCACTGTCACTCTGTCAGTGTCCTTGCTGTTGTCTATCAGTTACCCAGCCGGCCCAGACTGCTCCCACTGTCACTCTGCCAGTGCCCTTGCTGTTGTCTCTCAGTTACCCAGCCGGTCCAGACTGCTCCCACTGTCACTCTGTCAGTGTCCTTGCTGTTGTCTCTCAGTTACCCAGCCGGCCCAGACTGCTCCCACTGTCACTCTGTCACTGTCCTTGCTGTTGTCTCTCAGTTACCCAGCCGGCCCAGACTGCTCCCACTGTCACTCTGTCAGTGTTCTTGCATGTTGTCTCTCAGTTACCCAGCCGGCCCAGACTGCTCTCACTGTCACTCTGTCACTGTCCTTGCTGTTGTCTCTCAGTTACCCAGCCGGCCCAGACTGCTCCCACTGTCACTCTGTCAGTGTCCTTGCGGTTTTCTCTGAGTTACCCAGCCAGCCCAGACTGCTCCCACTGTCACTCAGTCAATGTCCTTGCTGTTGTCTCTCTGTTACCCAGCCGGTCCAGACTGCTCCCACTGTCACTCTGTCAGTGCCCTTGCTGTTGTCTCTCAGTTACAAAGCCGGCCCAGACTGCTCTCACTGTCACTCTGTCAGTGTCCTTGCTGTTGTCTCTCAGTTGCCCATCCGGCCCAGACTGCTCCCACTGTCACTCTGTCAGTGTCCTTGCTGTTGTCTCTCAGTTACCCAGCCGGCCCAGACTGCTCCCACTGTCACTCTGTCACTGTCCTTGCTGTTGTCTCTCAGTTACCCAGCCGGACCAGACTGCTCCCACTGTCACTCTGTCACTGTCCTTGCTGTAGTCTCTCAGTTACCCAGCCGGCCCAGACTGCTCCCACTTTCACTCTGTCAGTGACCTTGCTGTTGTCCCTCAGTTACCCAGCCGGCCCAGACTGCTCCCACTGTCACTCTGTCACGGTCCTTGCTGTAGTCTCTCAGTTACCCAGCCGGCCCAGACTGCTCCCACTGTCACTCTGTCAGTGTCTTTGCTGCTGTCTCTCTGTTACCCAGCCGGCCCAGACTGCTCCCACTGTCACTCTGTCAGTGTCCTTGCTGTTGTCTCTCAGTTATCCAGCCGGCCCAGACTGCTCCCACTGTCACTCTGTCAGTGTCCTTGCTGTTGTTTCTCAGTTACCCATCCACCCAGACTGCTCCCACTGTCACTCTGTTAGTGTCCTTGCTGTTGTCTCTCAGTTACCCAGCCGGCCCAGACTGCTCCCACTGTCACTCTGTCACTGTCCTTGCTGTTGTCTCTCAGTTGCCCAGACGGCCCAGACTGTTCCCACTGTCACTCTGTCACTGTCCTTGCTGTAGTCTCTCAGTTACCCAGCCGGCCCAGACTGCTCCCACTGTCACTCTGTCAGTGTCTTTGCTGCTGTCTCTCTGTTACCCAGCCGGCCCAGACTGCTCCCACTGTCACTCTGTCACTGCCCTTGCTGTTGTCTCTCAGTTACCCGGCCGGCCCAGACTGCTCCCACTGTCACTCTGTCAGCGTCCTTGCTGTTGTCTCTGAGTTAACCAGCCGTCCCAGACTGCTCCCACTGTCACTCTGTCAGTGTCCTTGCTGTTGTCTCTCAGTTATCCAGACGGCCCAGACTGCTCCCACTGTCACTCTGTCAGTGTCGTTGCTGTTGTCTCAAAGTTACCCAGCCGGCCCAGACTGCTCCCACTGTCACTCTGTCAGCGTCCTTGCTGTTGTCTCTCAGTTAACCAGCCGTCCCAGACTGCTCCCACTGTCACTCTGTCACGGTCCTTGCTGTAGTCTCTCAGTTACCCAGCCGGCCCAGACTGCTCCCACTGTCACTCTGTCAGTGTCTTTGCTGCTGTCTCTCTGTTACCCAGCCGGCCCAGACTGCTCCCACTGTCACTCTGTCAGTGTCCTTGCTGTTGTCTCTCAGTTATCCAGCCGGCCCAGACTGCTCCCACTGTCACTCTGTCAGTGTCCTTGCTGTTGTTTCTCAGTTACCCATCCACCCAGAATGCTCCCACTGTCACTCTGTCAGTGTCCTTGCTGTTGTCTCTCAGTTACCCAGCCGGCCCAGACTGCTCCCACTGTCACTCTGTCACTGTCCTTGCTGTTGTCTCTCAGTTGCCCAGACGGCCCAGACTGTTCCCACTGTCACTCTGTCACTGTCCTTGCTGTAGTCTCTCAGTTACCCAGCCGGCACAGACTGCTCCCACTGTCACTCTGTCAGTGTCTTTGCTGCTGTCTCTCTGTTACCCAGCCGGCCCAGACTGCTCCCACTGTCACTCTGTCACTGCCCTTGCTGTTGTCTCTCAGTTACCCGGCCGGCCCAGACTGCTCCCACTGTCACTCTGTCACTGTCTTTGCTGTTGTCTCTCAGTTACCCAGCCGGCCCAGACTGCTCTCACTGTCACTCTGTCAGTGTCCTTGCTGTTGTCTCTCAGTTACGCAGCCGGCCCACACTGCTCCCACTGTCACTCTGTCAGTGTCCTTGCTGTTGTCTCTCAGTTACCCAGCCGGCCCAGACTGCTCCCACTGTCACTCTGTCAGTGTCCTTGCTGTTGTCTCTCAGTTACCCAGCCGGCCCAGACTGCTCCCACTGTCACTCTGTCACTGTCCTTGCTGTTGTCTCTCAGTTACCCAGCCGGGCCAGACGGATCCCACTGTCACTCTGTCACTGTCCTTGCTGTTGTCTCTCAGTTACCCAGCCGGCCCAGACTGCTCTCACTGTCACTCTGTCAGTGTCCTTGCTGTTGTCTCTCAGTTACCCAGCCGGCCCAGACTGCTCCCACTGTCACTCTGTCAGTGTCGTTGCTGTTGTCTCAAAGTTACCCAGCCGGCCCAGACTGCTCCCACTGTCACTCTGTCAGCGTCCTTGCTGTTGTCTCTCAGTTAACCAGCCGTCCCAGACTGCTCCCACTGTCACTCTGTCAGTGTCCTTGCTGTTGTCTCTCAGTTATCCAGACGGACCATGCTGCTCCCACTGTCACTCTGTCAGTGTCCTTGCTGTTGTCTATCAGTTACCCAGCCGGCCCAGACTGCTCCCACTGTCACTCTGTCAGTGCCCTTGCTGTTGTCTCTCAGTTACCCAGCCGGCCCAGACTGCTCTCACTGTCACTCTGTCACTGTCCTTGCTGTTGTCTCTCAGTTACCCAGCCGGCCCAGACTGCTCCCACTGTCACTCTGTCAGTGTCCATGCGGTTTTCTCTGAGTAACCCAGCCAGCCCAGACTGCTCCCACTGTCACTCAGTCAATGTCCCTGCTGTTGTCTCTCTGTTACCCAGCCGGTCCAGACTGCTCCCACTGTCACTCTGTCAGTGCCCTTGCTGTTGTCTCTCAGTTACCCAGCCGGCCCAGACTGCTCTCACTGTCACTCTGTCAGTGTCCTTGCTGTTGTCTCTCAGTTGCCCATCCGGCCCAGACTGCTCCCACCGTCACTCTGTCAGTGTCCTTGCTGTTGTTTCTCAGTTACCCATCCATCCAGACTGCTCCCACTGTCACTCTGTCAGTGTCCTTGCTGTTGTCTCTCAGTTACCCAGCCGGCCCAGACTGCTCCCACTGTCACTCTGTCACTGTCCTTGCTGTTGTCTCTCAGTTACCCAGCCGGACCAGACTGCTCCCACTGTCACTCTGTCACTGTCCTTGCTGTAGTCTGTCAGTTACCCAGCCGGCCCAGACTGCTCCCACTTTCACTCTGTCAGTGACCTTGCTGTTGGCCCTCTGTTACCCAGCCGGCCCAGACTGCTCCCACTGTCACTCTGTCACTGTCCTTGCTGTAGTCTCTCAGTTACCCAGCCGGCCCAGACTGCTCCCACTGTCACTCTGTCAGTGTCTTTGCTGCTGTCTCTCTGTTACCCAGCCGGCCCAGACTGCTCTCACTGTCACTCTGTCAGTGTCCTTGCTGTTGTCTCTCAGTTGCCCATCCGGCCCAGACTGCTCCCACTGTCACTCTGTCAGTGTCCTTGCTGTTGTTTCTCAGTTACCCATCCACCCAGACTGCTCCCACTGTCACTCCGTCAGTGTCCTTGCTGTTGTCTCTCAGTTACCCAGCCGGCCCAGACTGCTCCCACTGTCACTCTGTCACTGTCCTTGCTGTTGTCTCTCAGTTACCCAGCCGGACCAGACTGCTCCCACTGTCACTCTGTCACTGTCCTTGCTGTAGTCTCTCAGTTACCCAGCCGGCCCAGACTGCTCCCACTTTCACTCTGTCAGTGACCTTGCTGTTGTCCCTCAGTTACCCAGCCGGCCCAGACTGCTCCCACTGTCACTCTGTCACGGTCCTTGCTGTAGTCTCTCAGTTACCCAGCCGGCCCAGACTGCTCCCACTGTCACTCTGTCAGTGTCTTTGCTGCTGTCTCTCTGTTACCCAGCCGGCCCAGACTGCTCCCACTGTCACTCTGTCAGTGTCCTTGCTGTTGTCTCTCAGTTATCCAGCCGGCCCAGACTGCTCCCACTGTCACTCTGTCAGTGTCCTTGCTGTTGTTTCTCAGTTACCCATCCACCCAGAATGCTCCCACTGTCACTCTGTCAGTGTCCTTGCTGTTGTCTCTCAGTTACCCAGCCGGCCCAGACTGCTCCCACTGTCACTCTGTCACTGTCCTTGCTGTTGTCTCTCAGTTGCCCAGACGGCCCAGACTGTTCCCACTGTCACTCTGTCACTGTCCTTGCTGTAGTCTCTCAGTTACCCAGCCGGCCCAGACTGCTCCCACTGTCACTCTGTCAGTGTCTTTGCTGCTGTCTCTCTGTTACCCAGCCGGCCCAGACTGCTCCCACTGTCACTCTGTCACTGCCCTTGCTGTTGTCTCTCAGTTACCCGGCCGGCCCAGACTGCTCCCACTGTCACTCTGTCAGCGTCCTTGCTGTTGTCTCTCAGTTAACCAGCCGTCCCAGACTGCTCCCACTGTCACTCTGTCAGTGTCCTTGCTGTTGTCTCTCAGTTATCCAGACGGACCATGCTGCTCCCACTGTCACTCTGTCAGTGTCCTTGCTGTTGTCTCTCAGTTACCCAGCCGGGCCAGACGGATCCCACTGTCACTCTGTCACTGTCCTTGCTGTTGTCTCTCAGTTACCCAGCCGGCCCAGACTGCTCTCACTGTCACTCTGTCAGTGTCCTTGCTGTTGTCTCTCAGTTACCCAGCCGGCCCAGACTGCTCCCACTGTCACTCTGTCAGTGTCGTTGCTGTTGTCTCAAAGTTACCCAGCCGGCCCAGACTGCTCCCACTGTCACTCTGTCAGCGTCCTTGCTGTTGTGTCTCAGTTAACCAGCCGTCCCAGACTGCTCCCACTGTCACTCTGTCAGTGTCCTTGCTGTTGTCTCTCAGTTATCCAGACGGACCATGCTGCTCCCACTGTCACTCTGTCAGTGTCCTTGCTGTTGTCTATCAGTTACCCAGCCGGCCCAGACTGCTCCCACTGTCACTCTGCCAGTGCCCTTGCTGTTGTCTCTCAGTTACCCAGCCGGTCCAGACTGCTCCCACTGTCACTCTGTCAGTGTCCTTGCTGTTGTCTCTCAGTTACCCAGCCGGCCCAGACTGCTCCCACTGTCACTCTGTCACTGTCCTTGCTGTTGTCTCTCAGTTACCCAGCCGGCCCAGACTGCTCCCACTGTCACTCTGTCAGTGTTCTTGCATGTTGTCTCTCAGTTACCCAGCCGGCCCAGACTGCTCTCACTGTCACTCTGTCACTGTCCTTGCTGTTGTCTCTCAGTTACCCAGCCGGCCCAGACTGCTCCCACTGTCACTCTGTCAGTGTCCTTGCGGTTTTCTCTGAGTTACCCAGCCAGCCCAGACTGCTCCCACTGTCACTCAGTCAATGTCCTTGCTGTTGTCTCTCTGTTACCCAGCCGGTCCAGACTGCTCCCACTGTCACTCTGTCAGTGCCCTTGCTGTTGTCTCTCAGTTACCCAGCCGGCCCAGACTGCTCTCACTGTCACTCTGTCAGTGTCCTTGCTGTTGTCTCTCAGTTGCCCATCCGGCCCAGACTGCTCCCACTGTCACTCTGTCAGTGTCCTTGCTGTTGTCTCTCAGTTACCCAGCCGGCCCAGACTGCTCCCACTGTCACTCTGTCACTGTCCTTGCTGTTGTCTCTCAGTTACCCAGCCGGACCAGACTGCTCCCACTGTCACTCTGTCACTGTCCTTGCTGTAGTCTCTCAGTTACCCAGCCGGCCCAGACTGCTCCCACTTTCACTCTGTCAGTGACCTTGCTGTTGTCCCTCAGTTACCCAGCCGGCCCAGACTGCTCCCACTGTCACTCTGTCACGGTCCTTGCTGTAGTCTCTCAGTTACCCAGCCGGCCCAGACTGCTCCCACTGTCACTCTGTCAGTGTCTTTGCTGCTGTCTCTCTGTTACCCAGCCGGCCCAGACTGCTCCCACTGTCACTCTGTCAGTGTCCTTGCTGTTGTCTCTCAGTTATCCAGCCGGCCCAGACTGCTCCCACTGTCACTCTGTCAGTGTCCTTGCTGTTGTTTCTCAGTTACCCATCCACCCAGACTGCTCCCACTGTCACTCTGTTAGTGTCCTTGCTGTTGTCTCTCAGTTACCCAGCCGGCCCAGACTGCTCCCACTGTCACTCTGTCACTGTCCTTGCTGTTGTCTCTCAGTTGCCCAGACGGCCCAGACTGTTCCCACTGTCACTCTGTCACTGTCCTTGCTGTAGTCTCTCAGTTACCCAGCCGGCCCAGACTCCTCCCACTGTCACTCTGTCAGTGTCTTTGCTGCTGTCTCTCTGTTACCCAGCCGGCCCAGACTGCTCCCACTGTCACTCTGTCACTGCCCTTGCTGTTGTCTCTCAGTTACCCGGCCGGCCCAGACTGCTCCCACTGTCACTCTGTCAGCGTCCTTGCTGTTGTCTCTGAGTTAACCAGCCGTCCCAGACTGCTCCCACTGTCACTCTGTCAGTGTCCTTGCTGTTGTCTCTCAGTTATCCAGACGGACCATGCTGCTCCCACTGTCACTCTGTCAGTGTCCTTGCTGTTGTCTATCAGTTACCCAGCAGGCCCAGACTGCTCCCACTGTCACTCTGTCAGTGCCCTTGCTGTTGTCTCTCAGTTACCCAGCCGGTCCAGACTGCTCCCACTGTCACTCTGTCAGTGTCCTTGCTGTTGTCTCTCAGTTACCCAGCCGGCCCAGACTGCTCCCACTGTCACTCTGTCACTGTCCTTGCTGTTGTCTCTCAGTTACCCAGCCGGCCCAGACTGCTCCCACTGTCGCTCTGTCAGTGTTCTTGCATGTTGTCTCTCAGTTACCCAGCCGGCCCAGACTGCTCTCACTGTCACTCTGTCACTGTCCTTGCTGTTGTCTCTCAGTTACCCAGCCGGCCCAGACTGCTCCCACTGTCACTCTGTCAGTGTCCTTGCGGTTTTCTCTCAGTTACCCAGCCAGCCCAGACTGCTCCCACTGTCACTCAGTCAATGTCCTTGCTGTTGTTTCTCTGTTACCCAGCCGGTCCAGACTGCTCCCACTGTCACTCTGTCAGTGCCCTTGCTGTTGTCTCTCAGTTACCCAGCCGGCCCAGACTGCTCTCACTGTCACTCTGTCAGTGTCCTTGCTGTTGTCTCTCAGTTGCCCATCCGGCCCAGACTGCTCCCACCGTCACTCTGTCAGTGTCCTTGCTGTTGTTTCTCAGTTACCCATCCACCAAGACTGCTCCCACTGTCACTCTGTCAGTGTCCTTGCTGTTGTCTCTCAGTTACCCAGCCGGCCCAGATGCTCCCACTGTCACTCTGTCACTGTCCTTGCTGTTGTCTCTCAGTTACCCAGCCGGACGAGACTGCTCCCACTGTCACTCTGTCACTTTCCTTGCTGTAGTCTGTCAGTTACCCAGCCGGCCCAGACTGCTCCCACTTTCACTCTGTCAGTGACCTTGCTGTTGGCCCTCAGTTACCCAGCCGGCCCAGACTGCTCCCACTGTCACTCTGTCACTGTCCTTGCTGTAGTCTCTCAGTTACCCAGCCGGCCCAGACTGCTCCCACTGTCACTCTGTCAGTGTCTTTGCTGCTGTCTCTCTGTTACACAGCCGGCCCAGACTGCTCTCACTGTCACTCTGTCAGTGTCCTTGCTGTTGTCTCTCAGTTGCCCATCCGGCCCAGACTGTTCCCACTGTCACTCTGTCACTGTCCTTGCTGTTGTCTCTCAGTTACCCAGCCGGACCAGACTGCTCCCACTGTCACTCTGTCACTGTCCTTGCTGTAGTCTCTCAGTTACCCAGCCGGCCCAGACTGCTCCCACTTTCACTCTGTCAGTGACCTTGCTGTTCTCCCTCAGTTACCCAGCCGGCCCAGACTGCTCCCACTGTCACTCTGTCACGGTCCTTGCTGTAGTCTCTCAGTTACCCAGCCGGCCCAGACTGCTCCCACTGTCACTCTGTCAGTGTCTTTGCTGCTGTCTCTCTGTTACCCAGCCGGCCCAGACTGCTCCCACTGTCACTCTGTCAGTGTCCTTGCTGTTGTCTCTCAGTTATCCAGCCGGCCCAGACTGCTCCCACTGTCACTCTGTCAGTGTCCTTGCTGTTGTTTCTCAGTTACCCATCCACCCAGACTGCTCCCACTGTCACTCTGTCAGTGTCCTTGCTGTTGTCTCTCAGTTACCCAGCCGGCCCAGACTGCTCCCACTGTCACTCTGTCACTGTCCTTGCTGTTGTCTCTCAGTTGCACAGACGGCCCAGACTGTTCCCACTGTCACTCTGTCACTGTCCTTGCTCTAGTCTCTCAGTTACCCAGCCGGCCCAGACTGCTCCCACTGTCACTCTGTCAGTGTCTTTGCTGCTGTCTCTCTGTTACCCAGCCGGCCCAGACTGCTCCCACTGTCACTCTGTCAGTGTCCTTGCTGTTGTATCTCAGTTATCCAGCCGGCCCAGACTGCTCCCACTGTCACTCTGTCAGTGTCCTTGCTGTTGTCTCTCAGTTACCCAGCCGGCCCAGACTGCTCCCACTGTCACTCTGTCACTGTCCTTGCTGTTGTCTCTCAGTTACCCAGCCGGACCAGACTGCTCCCACTGTCACTCTGTCACTGTCCTTGCTGTAGTCTGTCAGTTACCCAGCCGGCCCAGACTGCTCCCACTTTCACTCTGTCAGTGACCTTGCTGTTGGCCCTCTGTTACCCAGCCGGCCCAGACTGCTCCCACTGTCACTCTGTCACTGTCCTTGCTGTAGTCTCTCAGTTACCCAGCCGGCCCAGACTGCTCCCACTGTCACTCTGTCAGTGTCTTTGCTGCTGTCTCTCTGTTACCCAGCCGGCCCAGACTGCTCTCACTGTCACTCTGTCAGTGTCCTTGCTGTTGTCTCTCAGTTGCCCATCCGGCCCAGACTGCTCCCACTGTCACTCTGTCAGTGTCCTTGCTGTTGTTTCTCAGTTACCCATCCACCCAGACTGCTCCCACTGTCACTCCGTCAGTGTCCTTGCTGTTGTCTCTCAGTTACCCAGCCGGCCCAGACTGCTCCCACTGTCACTCTGTCACTGTCCTTGCTGTTGTCTCTCAGTTACCCAGCCGGACCAGACTGCTCCCACTGTCACTCTGTCACTGTCCTTGCTGTAGTCTCTCAGTTACCCAGACGGCCCAGACTGCTCCCACTTTCACTCTGTCAGTGACCTTGCTGTTGTCCCTCAGTTACCCAGCCGGCCCAGACTGCTCCCACTGTCACTCTGTCACGGTCCTTGCTGTAGTCTCTCAGTTACCCAGCCGGCCCAGACTGCTCCCACTGTCACTCTGTCAGTGTCTTTGCTGCTGTCTCTCTGTTACCCAGCCGGCCCAGACTGCTCCCACTGTCACTCTGTCAGTGTCCTTGCTGTTGTCTCTCAGTTATCCAGCCGGCCCAGACTGCTCCCACTGTCACTCTGTCAGTGTCCTTGCTGTTGTTTCTCAGTTACCCATCCACCCAGAATGCTCCCACTGTCACTCTGTCAGTGTCCTTGCTGTTGTCTCTCAGTTACCCAGCCGGCCCAGACTGCTCCCACTGTCACTCTGTCACTGTCCTTGCTGTTGTCTCTCAGTTGCCCAGACGGCCCAGACTGTTCCCACTGTCACTCTGTCACTGTCCTTGCTGTAGTCTCTCAGTTACCCAGCCGGCCCAGACTGCTCCCACTGTCACTCTGTCAGTGTCTTTGCTGCTGTCTCTCTGTTACCCAGCCGGCCCAGACTGCTCCCACTGTCACTCTGTCACTGCCCTTGCTGTTGTCTCTCAGTTACCCGGCCGGCCCAGACTGCTCCCACTGTCACTCTGTCAGCGTCCTTGCTGTTGTCTCTCAGTTAACCAGCCGTCCCAGACTGCTCCCACTGTCACTCTGTCAGTGTCCTTGCTGTTGTCTCTCAGTTATCCAGACGGACCATGCTGCTCCCACTGTCACTCTGTCAGTGTCCTTGCTGTTGTCTCTCAGTTACCCAGCCGGGCCAGACGGATCCCACTGTCACTCTGTCACTGTCCTTGCTGTTGTCTCTCAGTTACCCAGCCGGCCCAGACTGCTCTCACTGTCACTCTGTCAGTGTCCTTGCTGTTGTCTCTCAGTTACCCAGCCGGCCCAGACTGCTCCCACTGTCACTCTGTCAGTGTCGTTGCTGTTGTCTCAAAGTTACCCAGCCGGCCCAGACTGCTCCCACTGTCACTCTGTCAGCGTCCTTGCTGTTGTGTCTCAGTTAACCAGCCGTCCCAGACTGCTCCCACTGTCACTCTGTCAGTGTCCTTGCTGTTGTCTCTCAGTTATCCAGACGGACCATGCTGCTCCCACTGTCACTCTGTCAGTGTCCTTGCTGTTGTCTATCAGTTACCCAGCCGGCCCAGACTGCTCCCACTGTCACTCTGCCAGTGCCCTTGCTGTTGTCTCTCAGTTACCCAGCCGGTCCAGACTGCTCCCACTGTCACTCTGTCAGTGTCCTTGCTGTTGTCTCTCAGTTACCCAGCCGGCCCAGACTGCTCCCACTGTCACTCTGTCACTGTCCTTGCTGTTGTCTCTCAGTTACCCAGCCGGCCCAGACTGCTCCCACTGTCACTCTGTCAGTGTTCTTGCATGTTGTCTCTCAGTTACCCAGCCGGCCCAGACTGCTCTCACTGTCACTCTGTCACTGTCCTTGCTGTTGTCTCTCAGTTACCCAGCCGGCCCAGACTGCTCCCACTGTCACTCTGTCAGTGTCCTTGCGGTTTTCTCTGAGTTACCCAGCCAGCCCAGACTGCTCCCACTGTCACTCAGTCAATGTCCTTGCTGTTGTCTCTCTGTTACCCAGCCGGTCCAGACTGCTCCCACTGTCACTCTGTCAGTGCCCTTGCTGTTGTCTCTCAGTTACCCAGCCGGCCCAGACTGCTCTCACTGTCACTCTGTCAGTGTCCTTGCTGTTGTCTCTCAGTTGCCCATCCGGCCCAGACTGCTCCCACTGTCACTCTGTCAGTGTCCTTGCTGTTGTCTCTCAGTTACCCAGCCGGCCCAGACTGCTCCCACTGTCACTCTGTCACTGTCCTTGCTGTTGTCTCTCAGTTACCCAGCCGGACCAGACTGCTCCCACTGTCACTCTGTCACTGTCCTTGCTGTAGTCTCTCAGTTACCCAGCCGGCCCAGACTGCTCCCACTTTCACTCTGTCAGTGACCTTGCTGTTGTCCCTCAGTTACCCAGCCGGCCCAGACTGCTCCCACTGTCACTCTGTCACGGTCCTTGCTGTAGTCTCTCAGTTACCCAGCCGGCCCAGACTGCTCCCACTGTCACTCTGTCAGTGTCTTTGCTGCTGTCTCTCTGTTACCCAGCCGGCCCAGACTGCTCCCACTGTCACTCTGTCAGTGTCCTTGCTGTTGTCTCTCAGTTATCCAGCCGGCCCAGACTGCTCCCACTGTCACTCTGTCAGTGTCCTTGCTGTTGTTTCTCAGTTACCCATCCACCCAGACTGCTCCCACTGTCACTCTGTTAGTGTCCTTGCTGTTGTCTCTCAGTTACCCAGCCGGCCCAGACTGCTCCCACTGTCACTCTGTCACTGTCCTTGCTGTTGTCTCTCAGTAGCCCAGACGGCCCAGACTGTTCCCACTGTCACTCTGTCACTGTACTTGCTGTAGTCTCTCAGTTACCCAGCCGGCCCAGACTGCTCCCACTGTCACTCTGTCAGTGTCTTTGCTGCTGTCTCTCTGTTACCCAGCCGGCCCAGACTGCTCCCACTGTCACTCTGTCACTGCCCTTGCTGTTGTCTCTCAGTTACCCGGCCGGCCCAGACTGCTCCCACTGTCACTCTGTCAGCGTCCTTGCTGTTGTCTCTGAGTTAACCAGCCGTCCCAGACTGCTCCCACTGTCACTCTGTCAGTGTCCTTGCTGTTGTCTCTCAGTTATCCAGACGGACCATGCTGCTCCCACTGTCACTCTGTCAGTGTCCTTGCTGTTGTCTATCAGTTACCCAGCAGGCCCAGACTGCTCCCACTGTCACTCTGTCAGTGCCCTTGCTGTTGTCTCTCAGTTACCCAGCCGGTCCAGACTGCTCCCACTGTCACTCTGTCAGTGTCCTTGCTGTTGTCTCTCAGTTACCCAGCCGGCCCAGACTGCTCCCACTGTCACTCTGTCACTGTCCTTGCTGTTGTCTCTCAGTTACCCAGCCGGCCCAGACTGCTCCCACTGTCGCTCTGTCAGTGTTCTTGCATGTTGTCTCTCAGTTACCCAGCCGGCCCAGACTGCTCTCACTGTCACTCTGTCACTGTCCTTGCTGTTGTCTCTCAGTTACCCAGCCGGCCCAGACTGCTCCCACTGTCACTCTGTCAGTGTCCTTGCGGTTTTCTCTCAGTTACCCAGCCAGCCCAGACTGCTCCCACTGTCACTCAGTCAATGTCCTTGCTGTTGTCTCTCTGTTACCCAGCCGGTCCAGACTGCTCCCACTGTCACTCTGTCAGTGCCCTTGCTGTTGTCTCTCAGTTACCCAGCCGGCCCAGACTGCTCTCACTGTCACTCTGTCAGTGTCCTTGCTGTTGTCTCTCAGTTGCCCATCCGGCCCAGACTGCTCCCACCGTCACTCTGTCAGTGTCCTTGCTGTTGTTTCTCAGTTACCCATCCACCAAGACTGCTCCCACTGTCACTCTGTCAGTGTCCTTGCTGTTGTCTCTCAGTTACCCAGCCGGCCCAGACTGCTCCCACTGTCACTCTGTCACTGTCCTTGCTGTTGTCTCTCAGTTACCCAGCCGGACGAGACTGCTCCCACTGTCACTCTGTCACTTTCCTTGCTGTAGTCTGTCAGTTACCCAGCCGGCCCAGACTGCTCCCACTTTCACTCTGTCAGTGACCTTGCTGTTGGCCCTCAGTTACCCAGCCGGCCCAGACTGCTCCCACTGTCACTCTGTCACTGTCCTTGCTGTAGTCTCTCAGTTACCCAGCCGGCCCAGACTGCTCCCACTGTCACTCTGTCAGTGTCTTTGCTGCTGTCTCTCTGTTACACAGCCGGCCCAGACTGCTCTCACTGTCACTCTGTCAGTGTCCTTGCTGTTGTCTCTCAGTTGCCCATCCGGCCCAGACTGTTCCCACTGTCACTCTGTCACTGTCCTTGCTGTTGTCTCTCAGTTACCCAGCCGGACCAGACTGCTCCCACTGTCACTCTGTCACTGTCCTTGCTGTAGTCTCTCAGTTACCCAGCCGGCCCAGACTGCTCCCACTTTCACTCTGTCAGTGACCTTGCTGTTCTCCCTCAGTTACCCAGCCGGCCCAGACTGCTCCCACTGTCACTCTGTCACGGTCCTTGCTGTAGTCTCTCAGTTACCCAGCCGGCCCAGACTGCTCCCACTGTCACTCTGTCAGTGTCTTTGCTGCTGTCTCTCTGTTACCCAGCCGGCCCAGACTGCTCCCACTGTCACTCTGTCAGTGTCCTTGCTGTTGTCTCTCAGTTATCCAGCCGGCCCAGACTGCTCCCACTGTCACTCTGTCAGTGTCCTTGCTGTTGTTTCTCAGTTACCCATCCACCCAGACTGCTCCCACTGTCACTCTGTCAGTGTCCTTGCTGTTGTCTCTCAGTTACCCAGCCGGCCCAGACTGCTCCCACTGTCACTCTGTCACTGTCCTTGCTGTTGTCTCTCAGTTGCACAGACGGCCCAGACTGTTCCCACTGTCACTCTGTCACTGTCCTTGCTGTAGTCTCTCAGTTACCCAGCCGGCCCAGACTGCTCCCACTGTCACTCTGTCAGTGTCTTTGCTGCTGTCTCTCTGTTACCCAGCCGGCCCAGACTGCTCCCACTGTCACTCTGTCAGTGTCCTTGCTGTTGTCTCTCAGTTATCCAGCCGGCCCAGACTGCTCCCACTGTCACTCTGTCAGTGTCCTTGCTGTTGTCTCTCAGTTACCCAGCCGGCCCAGACTGCTCCCACTGTCACTCTGTCAGTGTCCTTGCTGTTGTCTCTCAGTTACCCAGCCGGCCATGACTGCTCCCACTGTCACTCTGTCAGTGTCCTTGCTGTTGTCTCTCAGTTTCCCAGCCGGCCCAGACTGCTCCCACTGTCACTCTGTCAGTGTCCTTGCTGTTGTCTCTCAGTTACCCAGCCGGCCCAGACTGCTCCCACTGTCACTCTGTCACTGCCCTTGCTGTTGTCTCTCAGTAACCCAGCCGGCCCAGACTGCTCCCACTGTCTCTCTGTACCTGCCCTTGCTGTTGTCTCTCAGTTACCCGGCCGGCCCAGACTGCTCTCACTGTCACTCTGTCAGAGTCCTTGCTGTTGCCCCTCAGTTACCCAGCCGGCCCCTACTGCTCCCGTTGTCACTCTGTCACTGTCTTTGCTGTTGTCTCTCAGTTACCCAGCCGGCCCAGACTGCTCCCACTGGCACTCTGTCAGTGTCCTTGCTGTTGTCTCTCAGTTACCCAGCCGGCCCACACTGCTCCCACTGTCACTCTGTCAGTGTCCTTGCTGTTGTCTCTCAGTTACCCAGCCGGCCCAGACTGCTCCCACTGTCACTCTGTCAGTGTCCTTGCTGTTGTCTCTCAGTTACCCATCCACCCAGACTGCTCCCACTATCACTCTGTCAGTGTCCTTGCTGTTGTCTCTCAGTTACCCAGCCGGTCCAGACTGCTCACACCACTGTCACTCTGTCAGTGTCGTTGCTGTTGTCTCAAAGTTACCCAGCCGGCCCAGACTGCTCCCACTGTCACTCTGTCAGTGTCCTTGCTGATGTCTCTCAGTTATCCAGACGGACCATGCTGCTCCCACTGTCACTCTGTCAGTGTCCTTGCTGTTGTCTATCAGTTACCCAGCCGGCCCAGACTGCTCCCACTGTCACTCTGTCAGTGTCCTTGCTGTTGTCTCTCAGTTACTCAGCCGGCCCAGACTGCTCTCGCTGTCACTCTTTCAGTGACCTTGCTGTTGTCTCTCAGTTACCCAGCCGGTCCAGACTGCTCCCACTGTCACTCTGTCTGTGTCCTTGCTGTTGTCTCTCAGTTACCCAGCCGCCCCAGACTACTCCAACTGTCACTCTGTAAGTGTCCTTGCTGTTGTCTCTCAGTTCCCCAGCCGGCCCAGACTGCTCCCACCATTGTCACTCTGTCAGTGTCCTTGCTGTTGTCTCTCAGTTACCGAGCCGCCCCAGACAGCTCCCACTGTCACTCTGTCAGTGTCCTTGCTGTTGTCTCTCAGTTACCCAGCCGGTTCAGACTGCTCCCACTGTCACTCTGTCACTGTCCTTGCTGTTGTCTCTCAGTTACCCGTCCGGCTCAGACTGCTCCCACTGTCAGTCTGTCAGTGTCCTTGCTGTTGTCTCTCAGTTACCCAGCCGGCCCAGACTGCTCCCACTGTCACTCTGTCAGTGTTCTTGCATATTGTCTCTCAGTTACCCTGCCGGCCCAGACTGCTCTCACTGTCACTCTGTCACTGTCCTTGCTGTTGTCTCTCAGTTACCCAGCCGGCCCAGACTGCTCCCACTGTCACTCTGTCAGTGTCCTTGCTGTTGTCTCTCAGTTACCCAGCCGGCCCAGACTGCTCCCACTGTCACTCTGTCAGTGTCCTTGCTGTTGTCTCTCAGTTACCCAGCCGGCCCAGACTGCTCCCACTGTCACTCTGTCAGTGTCCTTGCGGTTTTCTCTGAGTTACCCAGCCAGCCCAGACTGCTCCCACTGTCACTCAGTCAATGTCCTTGCTGTTGTCTCTCTGTTACCCAGCCGGTCCAGACTGCTCCCACTGTCACTCTGTCAGTGCCCTTGCTGTTGTCTCTCAGTTACCCAGCCGGCCCAGACTGCTCTCACTGTCACTCTGTCACTGTCCTTGCTGTAGTCTCTCAGTTACCCAGCCGGACCAGACTGCTCCCACTGTCACTCTGTCACTGTCCTTGCTGTAGTCTCTCAGTTACCCAGCCGGCCCAGACTGCTCCCACTGTCACTCTGTCAGTGTCTTTGCTTCTGTCTCTCTGTTACCCAGCCGGCGCAGACTGCTCCCACTGTCACTCTGTCAGTGTCCTTGCTGTTGTCTCTCAGTTATCCAGCCGGCCCAGACTGTTCCCACTGTCACTCTGTCAGTGTCCTTGCTGTTGTCTCTCAGTTACCCAGCCGGCCCAGACTGCTCCCACTGTCACTCTGTCAGTGTCCTTGCTGTTGTCTCTCAGTTATTCAGCCGGCCCAGACTGTTCCCACTGTCACTCTGTCACTGTCCTTGCTGTTGTCTCTCAGTTGCCCAGACGGCCCAGACTGTTCCCACTGTCACTCTGTCACTGTCCTTGCTGTAGTCTCTCAGTTACCCAGCCGGCCCAGACTGCTCCCACTGTCACTCTGTCACTGTCCTTGCTGTTGTCTCTCAGTTACCCAGCCGGCCAAGACTACTCCCACTGTCACTCTGTCACTGTCCTTGCTGTTGTCTCTCAGTTATCCAGCCGGCCCAGACTGCTCCCACTGTCACTCTGTCAGTGTCCTTGCTGTTGTCTCTCAGTTATCCAGCCGGCCCAGACTGCTCCCACTGTCACTCTGTCAGTGTCCTTGCTGTTGTTTCTCAGTTACCTATCCACCCAGACTGCTCTCACTGTCACTCTGTCAGAGTCCTTGCTGTTGTCCCTCAGTTACCCAGCCGGCCCCTACTGCTCCCGCTGTCACTCTGTCACTGTCCTTGCTGTTGTCTCTCAGTTACCCAGCCGGCCCCTACTGCTCCCACTGTCACTCTGTCAGTGTCCTTGCTGTTGTCTCTCAGTTACCCAGCCGGCCCAGACTGCTCCCACTGTCACTCTGTCAGTGTTCTTGCATATTGTCTCTCAGTTACCCTGCCGGCCCAGACTGCTCTCACTGTCACTCTGTCACAGTCCTTGCTGTTGTCTCTCAGTTACCCAGCCGGCCCAGACTGCTCCCACTGTCACTCTGTCAGTGTCCTTGCTGTTGTCTCTCAGTTACCCAGCCGGCCCAGACTGCTCCCACTGTCACTCTGTCAGTGTCCTTGCTGTTGTCTCTCAGTTACCCAGCCGGCCCAGACTGCTCCCACTGTCACTCTGTCAGTGTCCTTGCGGTTTTCTCTGAGTTACCCAGCCAGCCCAGACTGCTCCCACTGTCACTCAGTCAATGTCCTTGCTGTTGTCTCTCTGTTACCCAGCCGGTCCAGAATGCTCCCACTGTCACTCTGTCAGTGCCCTTGCTGTTGTCTCTCAGTTACCCAGCCGGCCCAGACTGCTCTCACTGTCACTCTGTCAGTGTCCTTGCTGTTGTCTCTCACTTGCCCATCCGGCCCAGACTGCTCCCAATGTCACTCTGTCAGTGTCCTTGCTGTTGTTTCTCAGTTACCCATCCACCCAGACGGCTCCCACTGTCACTCTGTCAGTGTCCTTGCTGTTGTCTCTCAGTTACCCAGCCGGCCCAGACTGCTCCCACTGTCACTCTGTCACTGTCCTTGCTGTTGTCTCTCAGTTACCCAGCCGGACCAGACTGCTCCCACTGTCACTCTGTCACTGTCCTTGCTGTAGTCTCTCAGTTACCCAGCCGGCCCAGACTGCTCCCACTGTCACTCTGTCAGTGTCTTTGCTTCTGTCTCTCTGTTACCCAGCCGGCCCAGACTGCTCCCACTGTCACTCTGTCAGTGTCCTTGCGGTTTTCTCTGAGTTACCCAGCCAGCCCAGACTGCTCCCACTGTCACTCAGTCAATGTCCTTGCTGTTGTCTCTCTGTTACCCAGCCGGTCCAGAATGCTCCCACTGTCACTCTGTCAGTGCCCTTGCTGTTGTCTCTCAGTTACCCAGCCGGCCCAGACTGCTCTCACTGTCACTCTGTCAGTGTCCTTGCTGTTGTCTCTCACTTGCCCATCCGGCCCAGACTGCTCCCAATGTCACTCTGTCAGTGTCCTTGCTGTTGTTTCTCAGTTACCCATCCACCCAGACGGCTCCCACTGTCACTCTGTCAGTGTCCTTGCTGTTGTCTCTCAGTTACCCAGCCGGCCCAGACTGCTCCCACTGTCACTCTGTCACTGTCCTTGCTGTTGTCTCTCAGTTACCCAGCCGGCCCAGACTGCTCCCACTTTCACTCTGTCACTGTCCTTGCTGTAGTCTCTCAGTTACCCAGCCGGCCCAGACTGCTCCCACTGTCACTCTGTCAGTGTCTTTGCTTCTGTCTCTCTGTTACCCAGCCGGCGCAGACTGCTCCCACTGTCACTCTGTCAGTGTCCTTGCTGTTGTCTCTCAGTTATCCAGCCGGCCCAGACTGTTCCCACTGTCACTCTGTCAGTGTCCTTGCTGTTGTCTCTCAGTTACCCAGCCGGCCCAGACTGCTCCCACTGTCACTCTGTCAGTGTCCTTGCTGTTGTTTCTCAGTTACCCATCCACCCAGACTGCTCCCACTGTCACTCTGTCAGTGTCCTTGCTGTTGTCTCTCCGTTACCCAGCCGGCCCAGACTGCTCCCACTGTCACTCTGTCACTGTCCTTGCTGTTGTCTCTCAGTTGCCCAGACGGCCCAGACTGTTCCCACTGTCACTCTGTCACTGTCCTTGCTGTAGTCTCTCAGTTACCCAGCCGGCCCAGACTGCTCCCACTGTCACTCTGTCACTGTCCTTGCTGTTGTCTCTCAGTTACCCAGCCGGCCAAGACTACTCCCACTGTCACTCTGTCAGTGTCCTTGCTGTTGTCTCTCAGTTATCCAGCCGGCCCGGACTACTCCCACTGTCACTCTGTCAGTGTCCTTGCTGTTGTTTCTCAGTTACCCATCCACCCAGACTGCTCCCACTGTCACTCTGTCAGTGTCCTTGCTGTTGTCTCTCAGTTGCCCAGCCGGCCCAGACTGCTCCCACTGTCACTCTGTCACTGCCCTTGCTGTTATCTCTCAGTTACCCGGCCGGCCCAGACTGCTCTCACTGTCACTCTGTCAGAGTCCTTGCTGTTGTCCCTCAGTTACCCAGCCGGCCCCTACTGCTCCCGCTGTCACTGTGTCACTGTCCTTGCTGTTGTCTCTCAGTTACCCAGCCGGCCCCTACTGCTCCCACTGTCACTCTGTCAGTGTCCTTGCTGTTGTCTCTCAGTTACCCAGCCGGCCCACACTGCTCCCACTGTCACTCTGTCAGTGTCGTTGCTGTTGTCTCTCAGTTACCCAGCCGGTCCAGACTGCTCCCACTGTCACGCTGTCACTGTCCTTGCTGTTGTCTCTCAGTTTCCCAGCCGGCCCAGACTGCTCCCACTGTCACTCTGTCACTGTCCTTGCTGTTGTCTCTCAGTTATCCAGCCGGCCCAGACTGCTCCCACTGTCACTCTGTCAGTAACCTTGCTGTTGTCTCTCAGTTACCCAGCCGGCCCAGACTGCTCCCACTGTCACTCTGTCAGTGTCCTTGCTGTTGTCTCTCAGTTACCCAGCCGGCCCAGACTGCTCCCACTGTCACTCTGTCAGTGTCCTTGCTGTTGTCTATCAGTAGCCCAGCCGGTACAGACTGCTCCCACTGTCACTCTGCCACTGTCCTTGCTGTTGTCTCTCAGTTACCCAGCCAGCCCAGACTGCTCCCACTGTCACTCTGCCACTGTCCTTGCTGTTGTCTCTCAGTTACCCAGCCAGCCCAGACTGCTCCCACTGTCACTCTGTCAGTGTCCTTGCTGTTGTCTATCAGTTACCCAGCCGGCCCAGACTGCTCCCACTGTCACTCTGTCAGTGTCCTTGTTGTTATCTCAAAGTTAACCAGCCAGCCCAGACTGCTCCCACTGTCACTCTGTCAGTGTCCTTGCTGTTGTCTATCAGTTACCCAGCCGGTCCAGACTGCTCCCACTGTCACTCTGTCAGTGTCCTTGCTGTTGTCAATCAGTTATCCAGACGCACCATGCTGCTCCCACTGTCACTCTGTCACTGCCCTTGCTGTTGTCTCTCAGTTACCCAGCCGGCCCAGACTGCTCCCACTGTCACTCTGTCACTGCCCTTGCTGTTGTCTCTCAGTTACCCAGCCGGCCCAGACTGCTCCCAATGTCACTCTGTCAGTGTCCTTGCTGTTGTCTCTCGGTTATCCAGCCGGTCCAGACTGCTCCCACTGTCACTCTGTCAGCGTCCTTGCTGTTGTCTCTCAGTTACCCAGCCAGCCCAGACTGCTCCCACTGTCACTCTGTCAGTGTCCTTGCTGTTGTCTCTCAGTTGCCCAGCCGGCCCAGACTGCTCCCACTGTCACTCTGTCAGCGTCCTTGCTGTTGACTCTCAGTTACCCAGCCGGCCCAGACTGCTCCCACTGTCACTCTGTCAGTGTCCTTGCTGTTGACTCTCAGTTGCCCAGCCGGCCCAGACTGCTCCCACTGTCACTCTGTCAGTGTCCTTGCTGTTGTCTCTCAGTTACCCAGCCGGTCCAGACTGCTCCCACTGTCACTCTGTCTGTGTCCTTGCTGTTGTCTCTCAGTTACCCAGCCGGCCCAGACTGCTCCCACTCTCACTCATTCACTGTCCTTGCTGTTGTCTCTCAGTTACCCAGCCGGCCCAGACTGCTCCCACTGTCACTCTGTCAGTGACTATGCTGTTTTCTCTAATTTATCCAGCCGGCCCAGACTGCTCCCAGCACTGTCCCTCTGTCAGTCTCATGGCTGTTGTCTTTCAGTTACCCATCCGGCCCAGACTGCTCCCACTGTCACTCTGTCAGTGTCCTTGCTGTTGTCTCTCAGCTACCCAGGCGGCCCAGACTGCTCCCACTGTCATTCTGTCAGTGTCCTTGCTGTTGTCTCTCAGTTACCCAGCCGGCCCAGACTGCTCCCACTGTCACTTTGTCAGTGTCCTTGCTGTTGTCTCTCAGTTACCCATCCGGCCCACCCTGTTGCCTCTGTCACACTGTCAGTGTCCTTGCTGTTGTCTCTCAGTTACTCAGCCGGCCCAGACTGCTCCCAATGTCACTCTGTCACTGTGCTTGCTGTTGTCTCTCAGTTGCCCAGACGGCCCAGAATGCTCCCACTGTCACTCTGTCACTGTCCTTGCTGTTGTCTCTCAGTTGCCCAGACGGCCCAGAATGCTCCCACTGTCACTCTGTCAGTGTCCTTGCTGTTGTCTCTCAGTTGCCCAGCCGGCCCAGACTGCTCCCTCTGTCACTCTGTCAGTGTCCTTGCTGTTGTCTCTCAGTTACCCTGCCGACCCAGACTGCTCCCACTGTCACTCTGTCAGTGTCCTTACTGTTGTCTCTCAGTTACCCAACCGACCCAGACTGCTCGCACTGTCACTCTGTCAGTGTCCTTGCTGTTGTCCCTCAGTTACCCAGCCGGCCCTCATGCTCCCAATGTCACTCTGTCAGTGTCCTTGCTGTTGTCCCTCAGTTACCAGCCGGCCCTCACTGCTCCCAATGTCACTCTGTCAGTATCCTTGCTGTTGTCCATCAGTTACCCAGCCGGCCCCTACTGCTCCCGCTGTCACTCTGTCAGTGTCCTTGCTGTTGTCTCTCAGTTACCCAGCCGGCCCAGACTGCTCCCACTGTCACTCTGTCACTGTCCTTGCTGTTGTCTCTCAGTTACCCAACCGGCCCAGACTGCTCCCACTGTCACTCTGTCAGTGTCCTTGCGGTTTTCTCTGAGTTACCCAGCCAGCCCAGACTGCTCCCACTGTCACTCAGTCAATGTCCTTGCTGTTGTCTCTCTGTTACCCAGCCGGTCCAGACTGCTCCCACTGTCACTCTGTCAGTGCCCTTGCTGTTGTCTCTCAGTTACCCAGCCGGCCCAGACTGCTCTCACTGTCACTCTGTCAGTGTCCTTGCTGTTGTCTCTCAGTTGCCCATCCGGCCCAGACTGCTCCCACTGTCACTCTGTCAGTGTCCTTGCTGTTGTTTCTCAGTTACCCATCCACCCAGACGGCTCCCACTGTCACTCTGTCAGTGTCCTTGCTGTTGTCTCTCAGTTACCCAGCCGGCCCAGACTGCTCCCACTGTCACTCTGTCACTGTCCTTGCTGTTGTCTCTCAGTTACCCAGCCGGACCAGACTGCTCCCACTGTCACTCTGTCACTGTCCTTGCTGCAGTCTCTCAGTTACCCAGCCGGCCCAGACTGCTCCCACTTTCACTCTGTCACTGTCCTTGCTGTAGTCTCTCAGTTACCCAGCCGGCCCAGACTGCTCCCACTGTCACTCTGTCAGTGTCTTTGCTGCTGTCTCTCTGTTACCCAGCCGGCCCAGACTGCTCCCACTGTCACTCTGTCAGTGTCCTTGCTGTTGTCTCTCACTTATCCAGCCGGCCCAGACTGTTCCCACTGTCACTCTGTCAGTGTCCTTGCTGTTGTCTCTCAGTTACCCAGCCGACCCAGACTGCTCCCACTGTCACTCTGTCAGTGTCCTTGCTGTTGTTTCTCAGTTACCCATCCACCCAGACTGCTCCCACTGTCACTCTGTCAGTGTCCTTGCTGTTGTCTCTCAGTTACCCAGCCGGCCCAGACTGCTCCCACTCTCACTCTGTCACTGTCCTTGCTGTTGTCTCTCAGTTGCCCAGACGGCCCAGACTGCTCCCACTGTCACTCTGTCACTGTCCTTGCTGTAGTCTCTCAGTTACCCAGCCGGCCCAGACTGCTCCCACTGTCACTCTGTCACTGTCCTTGCTGTTGTCTCTCAGTTACCCAGCCGGCCAAGACTACTCCCACTGTCACTCTGTCAGTGTCCTTGCTGTTGTCTCTCAGTTATCCGGCCGGCCCAGACTGCTCCCACTGTCACTCTGTCAGTGTCCTTGCTGTTGTCTCTCAGTTATCCAGCCGGCCCAGACTGCTCCCACTGTCACTCTGGCAGTGTCCTTGCTGTTGTTTCTCAGTTACCCATCCACCCAGACTGCTCCCACTGTCACTCTGTCAGTGTCCTTGCTGTTGTCTCTCAGTTGCCCAGCCGGCCCAGACTGCTCCCACTGTCACTCTGTCACTGCCCTTGCTGTTGTTTCTCAGTTACCCATCCACCCAGACTGCTCTCACTGTCACTCTGTCAGTGTACTTGCTGTTGTCTCTCAGTTACCCGGCCGGCCCAGACTGCTCTCACTGTCACTCTGTCAGAGTCCTTGCTGTTGTCCCTCAGTTACCCAGCCGGCCCCTACTGCTCCCGCTGTCACTCTGTCACTGTCCTTGCTGTTGTCTCTCAGTTACCCAGCCGGCCCCTACTGCTCCCACTGTCACTCTGTCAGTGTCCTTGCTGTTGTCTCTCAGTTACCCAGCCGGCCCACACTGCTCCCACTGTCACTCTGTCAGTGTCCTTGCTGTTGTCTCTCAGTTACCCAGCCGGTCCAGACTGCTCCCACTGTCACTCTGTCACTGTCCTTGCTGTTGTCTCTCAGTTTCCCAGCCGGCCCGACTGCTCCCACTGTCACTCTGTCAGTGTCCTTGCTGTTGTCTCTCAGTTATCCAGCCGGCCCAGACTTCTCCCACTGTCACTCTGTCATTTTCCTTGCTGTTGTCTCTCAGTAGCCCAGCCGGTCCAGACTGCTCCCACTGTCACTCTGTCAGTGTCCTTGCGGTTTTCTCTGAGTTACCCAGCCAGCCCAGACTGCTCCCACAGTCACTCAGTCAATGTCCTTGCTGTTGTCTCTCTGTTACCCAGCCGGTCCAGACTGCTCCCACTGTCACTCTGTCAGTGCCCTTGCTGTTGTCTCTAAGTTACCCAGCCGGCCCAGACTGCTCTCACTGTCACTCTGTCAGTGTCCTTGCTGTTGTCTCTCAGTTACCCAGCCGGCCCAGACTGCTCCCACTGTCACTCTGTCACTGTCCTTGCTGTTGTCTCTCAGTTACCCAGCCGGACCAGACTGCTCCCACTGTCACTCTGTCACTGTCCTTGCTGCAGTCTCTCAGTTACCCAGCCGGCCCAGACTGCTCCCACTTTCACTCTGTCACTGTCCTTGCTGTAGTCTCTCAGTTACCCAGCCGGCCCAGACTGCTCCCACTGTCACTCTGTCAGTGTCTTTGCTGCTGTCTCTCTGTTACCCAGCCGGCCCAGACTGCTCCCACTGTCACTCTGTCAGTGTCCTTGCTGTTGTCTCTCAGTTATCCAGCCGGCCCAGACTGTTCCCACTGTCACTCTGTCAGTGTCCTTGCTGTTGTCTCTCAGTTACCCAGCCGACCCAGACTGCTCCCACTGTCACTCTGTCAGTGTCCTTGCTGTTGTTTCTCAGTTACCCATCCACTCAGACTGCTCCCACTGTCACTCTGTCAGTGTCCTTGCTGTTGTCTCTCAGTTACCCAGCCGGCCCAGACTGCTCCCACTGTCACTCTGTCACTGTCCTTGCTGTTGTCTCTCAGTTGCCCAGCCAGCCCAGACTGCTCCCACTGTCACTCTGTCAGTGTCCATGCTGTTGTCTCTCAGCTACCCAGCCGGCCCAGACTGCCCCCACTGTCACTCTGTCACTGTCCTTGCTGTTGTCTCTCAGTTGCCCAGCCAGCCCAGACTGCTCCCACTGTCACTCTGTCAGTGTCCTTGCTGTTGTCTCTCAGTTACCCAGCCGGCCCAGACTGTTCCCACTGTCACTCTGTCACTGTCCTTGCTGTAGTCTCTCAGTTACCCAGCCGGCCCAGACTTCTCCCACTGTCACTCTGTCACTGTCCTTGCTGTTGTCTCTCAGTTACCCAGCCGGCCAAGACTACTCCCACTGTCACTCTGTCAGTGTCCTTGCTGTTGTCTCTCAGTTATCCGGCCGGCCCAGACTGCTCCCACTGTCACTCTGTCAGTGTCCTTGCTGTTGTCTCTCAGTTATCCAGCCGGCCCAGACTGCTCCCACTGTCACTCTGGCAGTGTCCTTGCTGTTGTTTCTCAGTTACCCATCCACCCAGACTGCTCCCACTGTCACTCTGTCAGTGTCCTTGCTGTTGTCTCTCAGTTACCCAGCCGGCCCAGACTGCTCCCACTGTCACTCTGTCAGTGTCCTTGCTGTTGTCTCTCAGTTATCCGGCCGGCCCAGACTGCTCCCACTGTCACTCTGTCAGTGTCCTTGCTGTTGTCTCTCAGTTGCCCAGCCGGTCCAGACTGCTCCCACTGTCACTCTGTCACTGTCCTTGCTGTTGTCTCTCAGTTACCCAGCCAGCCCAGACTGCTCCCACTGTCACTCTGCCACTGTCCTTGCTGTTGTCTCTCAGTTACCCAGCCAGCCCAGACTGCTCCCACTGTCACTCTGTCACTGTCCTTTCTGTTGTCTCTCAGTTACCCAGCCGGCCCAGACTGCTCCCACTGTCACTCTGTCAGTGTCCTTGCTGTTGTCTCTCAGTTACCCAGCCGACCCAGACTGCTCCCACTGTCACTCTGTCAGTGTCCTTGCTGTTGTTTCTCATTTACCCATCCACCCAGACTGCTCCCACTGTCACTCTGTCAGTGTCCTTGCTGTTGTCTCTCAGTTACCCAGCCGGCCCAGACTGCTCCCACTGTCACTCTGTCACTGTCCTTGCTGTTGTCTCTCAGTTATCCAGCCGGCCCAGACTGCTCCCACAGTCACTCTGGCAGTGTCCTTGCTGTTGTTTCTCAGTTACCCATCCACCCAGACTGCTCCCACTGTCACTCTGTCAGTGTCCTTGCTGTTGTCTCTCAGTTGCCCAGCCGGCCCAGACTGCTCCCACTGTCACTCTGTCACTGCCCTTGCTGTTGTTTCTCAGTTACCCATCCACCCAGACTGCTCTCACTGTCACTCTGTCAGTGTACTTGCTGTTGTCTCTCAGTTACCCGGCCGGCCCAGACTGCTCTCACTGTCACTCTGTCAGAGTCCTTGCTGTTGTCCCTCAGTTACCCAGCCGGCCCCTACTGCTCCCGCTGTCACTCTGTCACTGTCCTTGCTGTTGTCTCTCAGTTACCCAGCCGGCCCCTACTGCTCCCACTGTCACTCTGTCAGTGTCCTTGCTGTTGTCTCTCAGTTACCCAGCCGGCCCACACTGCTCCCACTGTCACTCTGTCAGTGTCCTTGCTGTTGTCTCTCAGTTACCCAGCCGGTCCAGACTGCTCCCACTGTCACTCTGTCACTGTCCTTGCTGTTGTCTCTCAGTTTCCCAGCCGGCCCGACTGCTCCCACTGTCACTCTGTCAGTGTCCTTGCTGTTGTCTCTCAGTTATCCAGCCGGCCCAGACTTCTCCCACTGTCACTCTGTCATTTTCCTTGCTGTTGTCTCTCAGTAGCCCAGCCGGTCCAGACTGCTCCCACTGTCACTCTGTCAGTGTCCTTGCTGTTGTCTCTCAGTTACCCAGCCGGCCCAGACTGCTCCCACTGTCACTCTGTCACTGTCCTTGCTGTTGTCTCTCAGTTACCCAGCCGGACCAGACTGCTCCCACTGTCACTCTGTCACTGTCCTTGCTGCAGTCTCTCAGTTACCCAGCCGGCCCAGACTGCTCCCACTTTCACTCTGTCACTGTCCTTGCTGTAGTCTCTCAGTTACCCAGCCGGCCCAGACTGCTCCCACTGTCACTCTGTCAGTGTCTTTGCTGCTGTCTCTCTGTTACCCAGCCGGCCCAGACTGCTCCCACTGTCACTCTGTCAGTGTCCTTGCTGTTGTCTCTCAGTTATCCAGCCGGCCCAGACTGCTCCCACTGTCACTCTGTCAGTGTCCTTGCTGTTGTTTCTCAGTTACCCATCCACTCAGACTGCTCCCACTGTCACTCTGTCAGTGTCCTTGCTGTTGTCTCTCAGTTACCCAGCCGGCCCAGACTGCTCCCACTGTCACTCTGTCACTGTCCTTGCTGTTGTCTCTCAGTTGCCCAGCCAGCCCAGACTGCTCCCACTGTCACTCTGTCAGTGTCCATGCTGTTGTCTCTCAGCTACCCAGCCGGCCCAGACTGCCCCCACTGTCACTCTGTCACTGTCCTTGCTGTTGTCTCTCAGTTGCCCAGCCAGCCCAGACTGCTCCCACTGTCACTCTGTCAGTGTCCTTGCTGTTGTCTCTCAGTTACCCAGCCGGCCCAGACTGTTCCCACTGTCACTCTGTCACTGTCCTTGCTGTAGTCTCTCAGTTACCCAGCCGGCCCAGACTTCTCCCACTGTCACTCTGTCACTGTCCTTGCTGTTGTCTCTCAGTTACCCAGCCGGCCAAGACTACTCCCACTGTCACTCTGTCAGTGTCCTTGCTGTTGTCTCTCAGTTATCCGGCCGGCCCAGACTGCTCCCACTGTCACTCTGTCAGTGTCCTTGCTGTTGTCTCTCAGTTATCCAGCCGGCCCAGACTGCTCCCACTGTCACTCTGGCAGTGTCCTTGCTGTTGTTTCTCAGTTACCCATCCACCCAGACTGCTCCCACTGTCACTCTGTCAGTGTCCTTGCTGTTGTCTCTCAGTTACCCAGCCGGCCCAGACTGCTCCCACTGTCACTCTGTCAGTGTCCTTGCTGTTGTCTCTCAGTTATCCGGCCGGCCCAGACTGCTCCCACTGTCACTCTGTCAGTGTCCTTGCTGTTGTCTCTCAGTTGCCCAGCCGGTCCAGACTGCTCCCACTGTCACTCTGCCACTGTCCTTGCTGTTGTCTCTCAGTTACCCAGCCAGCCCAGACTGCTCCCACTGTCACTCTGTCACTGTCCTTTCTGTTGTCTCTCAGTTACCCAGCCGGCCCAGACTGCTCCCACTGTCACTCTGTCAGTGTCCTTGCTGTTGTCTCTCAGTTACCCAGCCGACCCAGACTGCTCCCACTGTCACTCTGTCAGTGTCCTTGCTGTTGTTTCTCATTTACCCATCCACCCAGACTGCTCCCACTGTCACTCTGTCAGTGTCCTTGCTGTTGTCTCTCAGTTACCCAGCCGGCCCAGACTGCTCCCACTGTCACTCTGTCACTGTCCTTGCTGTTGTCTCTCAGTTGCCCAGACGGCCCAGACTGTTCCCACTGTCACTCTGTCACTGTCCTTGCTGTAGTCTCTCAGTTACCCAGCCGGCCCAGACTGCTCCCACTGTCACTCTGTCACTGTCCTTGCTGTTGTCTCTCAGTTACCCAGCCGGCCAAGACTACTCCCACTGTCACTCTGTCACTGTCCTTGCTGTTGTCTCTCAGTTATCCGGCCGGCCCAGACTGCTCCCACTGTCACTCTGTCAGTGTCCTTGCTGTTGTCTCAGTTATCCAGCCGGCCCAGACTGCTCCCACTGTCACTCTGTTAGTCTCCTTGCTGTTGTTTCTCAGTTACCCATCCACCCAGACTGCTCCCACTGTCACTCTGTCAGTGTCCTTGCTGTTGTCTCTCAGTTGCCCAGCCGGCCCAGACTGCTCCCACTGTCACTCTGTCATTGCCCTTGCTGTTGTCTCTCAGTTACCCGGCTGGCCCAGACTGCTCTCACTGTCACTCTGTCAGAGTCCTTGCTGTTGTCCCTCAGTTACCCAGCCGGCCCCTACTGCTCCCGCTGTCACTCTCACTGTCCTTGCTGTTGTCTCTCAGTTACCCAGCCGGCCCACACTGCTCCCACTGTCACTCTGTCAGTGTCCTTGCTGTTGTCTCTCAGTTACCCAGCCGGTCCAGACTGCTCCCACTGTCACTCTGTCACTGTCCTTGCTGTTGTCTCTCAGTTTCCAAGCCGGCCCAGGCTGCTCCCACTGTCACTCTGTCAGTGTCCTTGCTGTTGTCTCTCAGTTATCCAGCCGGCCCAGACTGCTCCCACTGTCACTCTGTCATTGTCCTTGCTGTTGTCTCTCAGTAGCCCAGCCGGTCCAGACTGCTCCCACTGTCACTCTACCACTGTCCTTGCTGTTGTCTCTCAGTTAACCAGCCAGCCCAGACGTCTCCCACTGTCACTCTGCCACTGTCCTTGCTGTTGTCTCTCAGTTACCCAGCCGGCCCAGACTGCTCCCACTGTCACTCTGTCAGTGTCCTTGCTGTTGTCTCTCAGTTATCCGGCCGGCGCAGACTGCTCCCACTGTCACTCTGTCAGTGTCCTTGCTGTTGTCTCTCAGTTGCCCAGCCGGTCCAGACTGCTCCCACTGTCACTCTGCCACTGTCCTTGCTGTTGTCTCTCAGTTACCCAGCCAGCCCAGACTGCTCCCACTGTCACTCTGTCACTGTCCTTTCTGTTGTCTCTCAGTTACCCAGCCGGCCCAGACTGCTCCCACTGTCACTCTGTCAGTGTCCTTGCTGTTGTCTCTCAGTTACCCAGCCGACCCAGACTGCTCCCACTGTCACTCTGTCAGTGTCCTTGCTGTTGTTTCTCATTTACCCATCCACCCAGACTGCTCCCACTGTCACTCTGTCAGTGTCCTTGCTGTTGTCTCTCAGTTACCCAGCCGGCCCAGACTGCTCCCACTGTCACTCTGTCACTGTCCTTGCTGTTGTCTCTCAGTTGCCCAGACGGCCCAGACTGTTCCCACTGTCACTCTGTCACTGTCCTTGCTGTAGTCTCTCAGTTACCCAGCCGGCCCAGACTGCTCCCACTGTCACTCTGTCACTGTCCTTGCTGTTGTCTCTCAGTTACCCAGCCGGCCAAGACTACTCCCACTGTCACTCTGTCACTGTCCTTGCTGTTGTCTCTCAGTTATCCGGCCGGCCCAGACTGCTCCCACTGTCACTCTGTCAGTGTCCTTGCTGTTGTCTCAGTTATCCAGCCGGCCCAGACTGCTCCCACTGTCACTCTGTTAGTCTCCTTGCTGTTGTTTCTCAGTTACCCATCCACCCAGACTGCTCCCACTGTCACTCTGTCAGTGTCCTTGCTGTTGTCTCTCAGTTGCCCAGCCGGCCCAGACTGCTCCCACTGTCACTCTGTCATTGCCCTTGCTGTTGTCTCTCAGTTACCCGGCTGGCCCAGACTGCTCTCACTGTCACTCTGTCAGAGTCCTTGCTGTTGTCCCTCAGTTACCCAGCCGGCCCCTACTGCTCCCGCTGTCACTCTCACTGTCCTTGCTGTTGTCTCTCAGTTACCCAGCCGGCCCACACTGCTCCCACTGTCACTCTGTCAGTGTCCTTGCTGTTGTCTCTCAGTTACCCAGCCGGTCCAGACTGCTCCCACTGTCACTCTGTCACTGTCCTTGCTGTTGTCTCTCAGTTTCCAAGCCGGCCCAGGCTGCTCCCACTGTCACTCTGTCAGTGTCCTTGCTGTTGTCTCTCAGTTATCCAGCCGGCCCAGACTGCTCCCACTGTCACTCTGTCATTGTCCTTGCTGTTGTCTCTCAGTAGCCCAGCCGGTCCAGACTGCTCCCACTGTCACTCTACCACTGTCCTTGCTGTTGTCTCTCAGTTAACCAGCCAGCCCAGACGTCTCCCACTGTCACTCTGCCACTGTCCTTGCTGTTGTCTCTCAGTTACCCAGCCGGCCAAGACTACTCCCACTGTCACTCTGTCAGTGTCCTTGCTGTTGTCTCTCAGTTATCCGGCCGGCCCAGACTGCTCCCACTGTCACTCTGTCAGTGTCCTTGCTGTTGTCTCTCAGTTATCCAGCCGGCCCAGACTGCTCCCACTGTCACTCTGTTAGTGTCCTTGCTGTTGTTTCTCAGTTACCCATCCACCCAGACTGCTCCCACTGTCACTCTGTCAGTGTCCTTGCTGTTGTCTCTCAGTTGCCCAGCCGGCCCAGACTGCTCCCACTGTCACTCTGTCATTGCCCTTGCTGTTGTCTCTCAGTTACCCGGCCGGCCCAGACTGCTCTCACTGTCACTCTGTCAGAGTCCTTGCTGTTGTCCCTCAGTTACCCAGCCGGCCCCTACTGCTCCCGCTGTCACTCTGTCACTGTCCTTGCTGTTGTCTCTCAGTTACCCAGCCGGCACCTACTGCTCCCACTGTCACTCTGTCAGTGTCCTTGCTGTTGTCTCTCAGTTACCCAGCCGGCCCACACTGCTCCCACTGTCACTCTGTCAGTGTCCTTGCTGTTGTCTCTCAGTTACCCAGCCGGTCCAGACTGCTCCCACTGTCACTCTGTCACTGTCCTTGCTGTTGTCTCTCAGTTTCCAAGCCGGCCCAGGCTGCTCCCACTGTCACTCTGTCAGTGTCCTTGCTGTTGTCTCTCAGTTATCCAGCCGGCCCAGACTGCTCCCACTGTCACTCTGTCATTGTCCTTGCTGTTGTCTCTCAGTAGCCCAGCCGGTCCAGACTGATCCCACTGTCACTCTACCACTGTCCTTGCTGTTGTCTCTCAGTTAACCAGCCAGCCCAGACGTCTCCCACTGTCACTCTGCCACTGTCCTTGCTGTTGTCTCTCAGTTACCCAGCCAGCCCAGACTGCTCCCACTGTCACTCTGTCAGTGTCCTTGCTGTTGTCTATCAGTTACCCAGCCGGCCCAGACTGCTCCCACTGTCACTCTGTCAGTGTCCTTGCTGTTGTCTCAAAGTTACCCAGCCAGCCCAGACTGCTCCCACTGTCACTCTGTCAGTGTCCTTGCTGTTGTCTATCAGTTACCCAGCCAGTCCAGACTGCTCCCACTGTCACTCTGTCAGTGTCCTTGCTGTTGTCTCTCAGTTATCCAGAAGGACCATGCTGCTCCCACTGTCACTCTGTCACTGCCCTTGCTGTTGTCTCTCAGTTACCCAGCCGGCCCAGACTGCTCCCACTGTCACTCTGTCACTGCTCTTGCTGTTGTCTCTCAGTTACCCAGCCGGCCCAGACTGCTCCCACTGTCACTCTGTCAGTGTCCTTGCTGTTGTCTCCCGGTTATCCAGCCGGTCCAGACTGCTCACACTGTCACTCTGTCAGCGTCTTTGCTGTTGTCTCTCAGTTACCCAGCCAGCCCAGACTGCTCCCACTGTCACTCTGTCAGTGTCCTTGCTGTTGTCTCTCAGTTGCCCAGCCGGCCCAGACTGCTCCCACTGTCACTCTGTCAGCGTCCTTGCTGTTGACTCTCAGTTACCCAGCCGGCCCAGACTGCTCCCACTGTCACTCTGTCAGTGTCCTTGCTGTTGACTCTCAGTTACCCAGCCGGCCCAGACTGCTCCCACTGTCACTCTGTCAGTGTCCTTGCTGTTGTCTCTCAGTTACCCAGCCGGTCCAGACTGCTCCCACTGTCACTCTGTCAGTGTCCTTGCTGTTGTCTCTCAGTTACCCAGCCGGCCAAGACTGCTCCCACTGTCACTCTGTCAGTGACTACGCTGTTTTCTCTAATTTATCCAGCCGGCCCAGACTGCTCCCAGCACTGTCCCTCTGTCAGTCTCATGGCTGTTGTCTTTCAGTTACCCATCCGGCCCAGACTGCTCCCACTGTCACTCTGTCAGTGTCCTTGCTGTTGTCTCTCAGTTACCCAGCCGGCCCAGACTGCTCCCACTGTCATTCTGTCAGTGTCCTTGCTGTTGTCTCTCAGTTACCCAGCCGGCCCAGACTGCTCCCACTGTCACTCTGTCAGTGTCCTTGCTGTTGTCTCTCAGTTGCCCAGACGGCCCAGACTGCTCCCACTGTCACTCTGTCAGTGTCCTTGCTGTTGTCTCTCAGTTGCCCAGCCGGCCCAGACTGCTCCCTGTCACTCTGTCAGTGTCCTTGCTGTTGTCTCTCAGTTACCCTGCCGACCCAGACTGCTCCGACTGTCACTCTGTCAGTGTCCTTGCTGTTGTCTCTCAGTTACCCAGCCGACCCAGACTGCTCCCTCTGTCACTCTGTCAGTGTCCTTGCTGTTGTCTCTCAGTTACCCTGCCGACCCAGACTGCTCCGACTGTCACTCTGTCAGTGTCCTTGCTGTTGTCTCTCAGTTACCCAGCCGACCCAGACTGCTCCCTCTGTCACTCTGTCAGTGTCCTTACTGTTGTCTCTCAGTTACCCAACCGGCCCAGACTGCTCGCACTGTCACTCTGTCAGTGTCCTTGCTGTTGTGCCTCAGTTACCCAGTCGGCCCTCACTGCTCCCAATGTCACTCTGTCAGTGTCCTTGCTGTTGTCTCTCAGTTACCCAGCCGGCCCCTACTGCTCCCACTGTCACTCTGTCAGTGTCCTTGCTGTTGTCTCTCAGTTACCCAGCCGGCCCAGACTGCTCACACCACTGTCACTCTGTCAGTGTCCTTGCTGTTGTCTCTGAGTTTCCTAGCCGGCCCAGACTGCTCCCACTGTCACTCTGTCAGTGTCCTTGCTGTTGTCTCTCAGATTCCCAGCCGGCCCAGACTGCTCCCACTGTCACTCTGTCAGTGTCCTTGCTGTTGTCTCTCAGTTTCCCAGCCGACCCAGACTGCTCCCACTGTCACTCTGTCAGTGTCCTTGCTGTTGTCTCTCAGTTGCCCAGCCGGCCCAGACTGCTCCCACTGTCACTCTGTCAGCGTCCTTGCTGTTGACTCTCAGTTACCCAGCCGGCCCAGACTGCTCCCACTGTCACTCTGTCAGTGTCCTTGCTGTTGACTCTCAGTTACCCAGCCGGCCCAGACTGCTCCCACTGTCACTCTGTCAGTGTCCTTGCTGTTGCCTCTCAGTTACCCAGCCGGTCCAGACTGCTCCCACTGTCACTCTGTCAGTGTCCTTGCTGTTGTCTCTCAGTTACCCAGCCGGCCCAGACTGCTCCCACTGTCACTCTGTCAGTGACTATGCTGTTTTCTCTAATTTATCCAGCCGGCCCAGACTGCTCCCAGCACTGTCCCTCTGTCAGTCTCATGGCTGTTGTCTTTCAGTTACCCATCCGGCCCAGACTGCTCCCACTGTCACTCTGTCAGTGTCCTTGCTGTTGTCTCTCAGTTACCCAGCCGGCCCAGACTGCTCCCACTGTCATTCTGTCAGTGTCCTTGCTGTTGTCTCTCAGTTACCCAGCCGGCCCAGACTGCTCCCACTGTCACTCTGTCAGTGTCCTTGCTGTTGACTCTCAGTTACCCAGCCGGCCCAGACTGCTCCCACTGTCACTCTGTCAGTGTCCTTGCTGTTGCCTCTCAGTTACCCAGCCGGCCCAGACTGCTCCCACTGTCACTCTGTCATTGTCCTTGCTGTTGTCTCTCAGTAGCCCAGCCGGTCCAGACTGCTCCCACTGTCACTCTACCACTGTCCTTGCTGTTGTCTCTCAGTTAACCAGCCAGCCCATACGTCTCCCACTGTCACTCTGCCACTGTCCTTGCTGTTGTCTCTCAGTTACCCAGCCAGCCCAGACTGCTCCCACTGTCACTCTGTCAGTGTCCTTGCTGTTGTCTATCAGTTACCCAGCCGGCCCAGACTGCTCCCACTGTCACTCTGTCAGTGTCCTTGCTGTTGTCTCAAAGTTACCCAGCCAGCCCAGACTGCTCCCACTGTCACTCTGTCAGTGTCCTTGCTGTTGTCTATCAGTTACCCAGCCAGTCCAGACTGCTCCCACTGTCACTCTGTCAGTGTCCTTGCTGTTGTCTCTCAGTTATCCAGAAGGACCATGCTGCTCCCACTGTCAGTCTGTCACTGCCCTTGCTGTTGTCTCTCTGTTACCCAGCCGGCCCAGACTGCTCCCACTGTCACTCTGTCACTGCTCTTGCTGTTGTCTCTCAGTTACCCAGCCGGCCCAGACTGCTCCCACTGTCACTCTGTCAGTGTCCTTGCTGTTGTCTCCCGGTTATCCAGCCGGTCCAGACTGCTCCCACTGTCACTCTGTCAGCGTCTTTGCTGTTGTTTCTCAGTTACCCAGCCAGCCCAGACTGCTCCCACTGTCACTCTGTCAGTGTCCTTGCTGTTGTCTCTCAGTTGCCCAGCCGGCCCAGACTGCTCCCACTGTCACTCTGTCAGCGTCCTTGCTGTTGACTCTCAGTTACCCAGCCGGCCCAGACTGCTCCCACTGTCACTCTGTCAGTGTCCTTGCTGTTGACTCTCAGTTACCCAGCCGGCCCAGACTGCTCCCACTGTCACTCTGTCAGTGTCCTTGCTGTTGTCTCTCAGTTACCCAGCCGGTCCAGACTGCTCCCACTGTCACTCTGTCAGTGTCCTTGCTGTTGTCTCTCAGTTACCCAGCCGGCCCAGACTGCTCCCACTGTCACTCTGTCAGTGACTACGCTGTTTTCTCTAATTTATCCAGCCGGCCCAGACTGCTCCCAGCACTGTCCCTCTGTCAGTCTCATGGCTGTTGTCTTTCAGTTACCCATCCGGCCCAGACTGCTCCCACTGTCACTCTGTCAGTGTCCTTGCTGTTGTCTCTCAGTTACCCAGCCGGCCCAGACTGCTCCCACTGTCATTCTGTCAGTGTCCTTGCTGTTGTCTCTCAGTTACCCAGCCGGCCCAGACTGCTCCCACTGTCACTCTGTCAGTGTCCTTGCTGTTGTCTCTCAGTTGCCCAGACGGCCCAGACTGCTCCCACTGTCACTCTGTCAGTGTCCTTGCTGTTGTCTCTCAGTTGCCCAGCCGGCCCAGACTGCTCCCTGTCACTCTGTCAGTGTCCTTGCTGTTGTCTCTCAGTTACCCTGCCGACCCAGACTGCTCCGACTGTCACTCTGTCAGTGTCCTTGCCGTTGTCTCTCAGTTACCCAGCCGACCCAGACTGCTCCCTCTGTCACTCTGTCAGTGTCCTTGCTGTTGTCTCTCAGTAACCCTGCCGACCCAGACTGCTCCGACTGTCACTCTGTCAGTGTCCTTGCTGTTGTCTCTCAGTTACCCAGCCGACCCAGACTGCTCCCTCTGTCACTCTGTCAGTGTCCTTACTGTTGTCTCTCAGTTACCCAACCGGCCCAGACTGCTCGCACTGTCACTCTGTCAGTGTCCTTGCTGTTGTGCCTCAGTTACCCAGCCGGCCCTCACTGCTCCCAATGTCACTCTGTCAGTGTCCTTGCTGTTGTCTCTCAGTTACCCAGCCGGCCCCTACTGCTCCCACTGTCACTCTGTCAGTGTCCTTGCTGTTGTCTCTCAGTTACCCAGCCGGCCCAGACTGCTCACACCACTGTCACTCTGTCAGTGTCCTTGCTGTTGTCTCTGAGTTTCCTAGCCGGCCCAGACTGCTCCCACTGTCACTCTGTCAGTGTCCTTGCTGTTGTCTCTCAGATTCCCAGCCGGCCCAGACTGCTCCCACTGTCACTCTGTCAGTGTCCTTGCTGTTGTCTCTCAGTTACCCAGCCGACCCAGACTGCTCCCACTGTCACTCTGTCAGTGTCCTTGCTGTTGTCTCTCAGTTGCCCAGCCGGCCCAGACTGCTCCCACTGTCACTCTGTCAGCGTCCTTGCTGTTGACTCTCAGTTACCCAGCCGGCCCAGACTGCTCCCACTGTCACTCTGTCAGTGTCCTTGCTGTTGACTCTCAGTTACCCAGCCGGCCCAGACTGCTCCCACTGTCACTCTGTCAGTGTCCTTGCTGTTGCCTCTCAGTTACCCAGCCGGTCCAGACTGCTCCCACTGTCACTCTGTCAGTGTCCTTGCTGTTGTCTCTCAGTTACCCAGCCGACCCAGACTGCTCCCTCTGTCACTCTGTCAGTGTCCTTACTGTTGTCTCTCAGTTACCCAACCGGCCCAGACTGCTCGCACTGTCACTCTGTCAGTGTCCTTGCTGTTGTGCCTCAGTTACCCAGCCGGCCCTCACTGCTCCCAATGTCACTCTGTCAGTGTCCTTGCTGTTGTCTCTCAGTTACCCAGCCGGCCCCTACTGCTCCCACTGTCACTCTGTCAGTGTCCTTGCTGTTGTCTCTCAGTTACCCAGCCGGCCCAGACTGCTCACACCACTGTCACTCTGTCAGTGTCCTTGCTGTTGTCTCTGAGTTTCCTAGCCGGCCCAGACTGCTCCCACTGTCACTCTGTCAGTGTCCTTGCTGTTGTCTCTCAGATTCCCAGCCGGCCCAGACTGCTCCCACTGTCACTCTGTCAGTGTCCTTGCTGTTGTCTCTCAGTTTCCCAGCCGACCCAGACTGCCCCCACTGTCACTCTGTCAGTGTCCTTGCTGTTGTCTCTCAGTTGCCCAGCCGGCCCAGACTGCTCCCACTGTCACTCTGTCAGCGTCCTTGCTGTTGACTCTCAGTTACCCAGCCGGCCCAGACTGCTCCCACTGTCACTCTGTCAGTGTCCTTGCTGTTGACTCTCAGTTACCCAGCCGGCCCAGACTGCTCCCACTGTCACTCTGTCAGTGTCCTTGCTGTTGCCTCTCAGTTACCCAGCCGGTCCAGACTGCTCCCACTGTCACTCTGTCAGTGTCCTTGCTGTTGTCTCTCAGTTACCCAGCCGGCCCAGACTGCTCCCACTGTCACTCTGTCAGTGACTATGCTGTTTTCTCTAATTTATCCAGCCGGCCCAGACTGCTCCCAGCACTGTCCCTCTGTCAGTCTCATGGCTGTTGTCTTTCAGTTACCCATCCGGCCCAGACTGCCCCCACTGTCACTCTGTCAGTGTCCTTGCTGTTGTCTCTCAGTTACCCAGCCGGCCCAGACTGCTCCCACTGTCATTCTGTCAGTGTCCTTGCTGTTGTCTCTCAGTTACCCAGCCGGCCCAGACTGCTCCCACTGTCACTCTGTCAGTGTCCTTGCTGTTGACTCTCAGTTACCCAGCCGGCCCAGACTGCTCCCACTGTCACTCTGTCAGTGTCCTTGCTGTTGCCTCTCAGTTACCCAGCCGGCCCAGACTGCTCCCACTGTCACTCTGTCATTGTCCTTGCTGTTGTCTCTCAGTAGCCCAGCCGGTCCAGACTGCTCCCACTGTCACTCTACCACTGTCCTTGCTGTTGTCTCTCAGTTAACCAGCCAGCCCAGACGTCTCCCACTGTCACTCTGCCACTGTCCTTGCTGTTGTCTCTCAGTTACCCAGCCAGCCCAGACTGCTCCCTCTGTCACTCTGTCAGTGTCCTTACTGTTGTCTCTCAGTTACCCAACCGGCCCAGACTGCTCGCACTGTCACTCTGTCAGTGTCCTTGCTGTTGTGCCTCAGTTACCCAGCCGGCCCTCACTGCTCCCAATGTCACTCTGTCAGTGTCCTTGCTGTTGTCTCTCAGTTACCCAGCCGGCCCCTACTGCTCCCACTGTCACTCTGTCAGTGTCCTTGCTGTTGTCTCTCAGTTACCCAGCCGGCCCAGACTGCTCACACCACTGTCACTCTGTCAGTGTCCTTGCTGTTGTCTCTGAGTTTCCTAGCCGGCCCAGACTGCTCCCACTGTCACTCTGTCAGTGTCCTTGCTGTTGTCTCTCAGATTCCCAGCCGGCCCAGACTGCTCCCACTGTCACTCTGTCAGTGTCCTTGCTGTTGTCTCTCAGTTTCCCAGCCGACCCAGACTGCTCCCACTGTCACTCTGTCAGTGTCCTTGCTGTTGTCTCTCAGTTGCCCAGCCGGCCCAGACTGCTCCCACTGTCACTCTGTCAGCGTCCTTGCTGTTGACTCTCAGTTACCCAGCCGGCCCAGACTGCTCCCACTGTCACTCTGTCAGTGTCCTTGCTGTTGACTCTCAGTTACCCATCCGGCCCAGACTGCTCCCACTGTCACTCTGTCAGTGTCCTTGCTGCTGCCTCTCAGTTACCCAGCCGGTCCAGACTGCTCCCACTGTCACTCTGTCAGTGTCCTTGCTGTTGTCTCTCAGTTACCCAGCCGGCCCAGACTGCTCCCACTGTCACTCTGTCAGTGACTATGCTGTTTTCTCTAATTTATCCAGCCGGCCCAGACTGCTCCCAGCACTGTCCCTCTGTCAGTCTCATGGCTGTTGTCTTTCAGTTACCCATCCGGCCCAGACTGCTCCCACAGTCACTCTGTCAGTGTCCTTGCTGTTGTCTCTCAGTTACCCAGCCGGCCCAGACTGCTCCCACTGTCATTCTGTCAGTGTCCTTGCTGTTGTCTCTCAGTTACCCAGCCGGCCCAGACTGCTCCCACTGTCACTCTGTCAGTGTCCTTGCTGTTGACTCTCAGTTACCCAGCCGGCCCAGACTGCTCCCACTGTCACTCTGTCAGTGTCCTTGCTGTTGCCTCTCAGTTACCCAGCCGGCCCAGACTGCTCCCACTGTCACTCTGTCATTGTCCTTGCTGTTGTCTCTCAGTAGCCCAGCCGGTCCAGACTGCTCCCACTGTCACTCTACCACTGTCCTTGCTGTTGTCTCTCAGTTAACCAGCCAGCCCAGACGTCTCCCACTGTCACTCTGCCACTGTCCTTGCTGTTGTCTCTCAGTTACCCAGCCAGCCCAGACTGCTCCCACTGTCACTCTGTCAGTGTCCTTGCTGTTGTCTATCAGTTACCCAGCCGGCCCAGACTGCTCGCACTGTCACTCTGTCAGTGTCCTTGCTGTTGTGCCTCAGTTACCCAGCCGGCCCTCACTGCTCCCAATGTCACTCTGTCAGTGTCCTTGCTGTTGTCTCTCAGTTACCCAGCCGGCCCCTACTGCTCCCACTGTCACTCTGTCAGTGTCCTTGCTGTTGTCTCTCAGTTACCCAGCCGGCCCAGACTGCTCACACCACTGTCACTCTGTCAGTGTCCTTGCTGTTGTCTCTCAGTTACCCATCCGGCCCACCCTGTTGCCTCTGTCACACTGTCAGTGTCCTTGCTGTTGTCTCTCAGTTACTCAGCCGGCCCAGACTGCTCCCAATGTCACTCTGTCACTGTCCTTGCTGTTGTCTCTCAGTTGCCCAGACGGCCCAGACTGCTCCCACTGTCACTCTGTCAGTGTCCTTGCTGTTGTCTCTCAGTTGCCCAGCCGGCCCAGACTGCTCCCTCTGTCACTCTGTCAGTGTCCTTGCTGTTGTCTCTCAGTTACCCTGCCGACCCAGACTGCTCCGACTGTCAGTCTGTCAGTGTCCTTGCTGTTGTCTCTCAGTTACCCAGCCGACCCAGACTGCTCCCTCTGTCACTCTGTCAGTGTCCTTGCTGTTGTCTCTCAGTTACCCTGCCGACCCAGACTGCTCCGACTGTCACTCTGTCAGTGTCCTTGCTGTTGTCTCTCAGTTACCCAGCCGACCCAGACTGCTCCCTCTGTCACTCTGTCAGTGTCCTTACTGTTGTCTCTCAGTTACCCAACCGGCCCAGACTGCTCGCACTGTCACTCTGTCAGTGTCCTTGCTGTTGTCCCTCAGTTACCCAGCCGGCCCTCACTGCTCCCAATGTCACTCTGTCAGTGTCCTTGCTATTGTCCATCAGTTACCCAGCCGGCCCCTACTGCGCCCGCTGTCACTCTGTCAGTGTCCTTGCTGTTGTCTCTCAGTTACCCAGCCGGCCCAGACTGCTCCCACTGTCACTCTGTCACTGTCCTTGCTGTTGTCTCTCAGTTACCCAGCCGGTACAGACTGCTCCGACTGTCACTCTGTCATTGTCCTTACTGTTGTCTCTCAGTTACCCAGCCGGCCCCTACTGCTCCCACTGTCACTCAGTCAGTGTCCTTGCTGTTGTCTCTCAGTTACCCAGCCGGCCCAGACTGCTCACACCACTGTCACTCTGTCAGTGTCCTTGCTGTTGTCTCTGAGTTTCCCAGCCGGCCCAGACTGCTCCCACTGTCACTCTGTCAGTGTCCTTGCTGTTGTCTCTCAGTTTCCCAGCCGGCCCAGACTGCTCCCACTGTCACTCTGTCAGTGTCCTTGCTGTTGTCTCTCAGTTTCCCAGCCGGCCCAGACTGCTCCCACTGTCACTCTGTCAGTGTCCTTGCTGTTGTATCTCAGTTACTCAGCCGGTCCAGACTTCTCCCACTGTCACTCTGTCAGTGTCCTTGCTGTTGTCTCTCAGTTACCCAGGCGGCCCAGACTGCTCCCACTGTCACTCTGTCAGTGTCCTTGCTGTTGTCTCTCAGTTACCCAGCCGGTCCAGACTGCTCTCACTGTCACTCTGCCAGTGTCCTTGCTGTTGTATCTCAGTTACCCAGCCGGCCCAGACTGCTCCCACTGTCACTCTGTCAGTGCCCTTGCTGTTGTCTCTCAGTTACCCAGCCGGTCCAGACTGCTCCCACTGTCACTCTGTCAGTGTCCTTGCTGTTGTCTCTCTGTTACCCAGCCGGCCCAGATTGCTCCCACTGTCACTCTGTCAGTGTCCTTGCTGTTGTCTCTCAGTTACCCAGCCGGTCCAGACTGCTCCCACTGTCACTCTGTCAGTGTCCTTGCTGTTGTCTCTCAGTTACCCAGCTGGCCCAGACTGCTCCCACTGTCACTCTGCCAGTGTCCTTGCTGTTGTCTCTCAGTTACCCAGCCGGTCCAGACTGCTCCCACTGTCACTCTGCCAGTGTCCTTGCTGTTGTCTCTCAGTTACCCAGCCGGCCCAGACTGCTCCCACTGTCACTCTGTCAGTGTTCTAGCATTTTGGCTCTCAGTTACCCAGCCGGCCCAGACTGCTCTCACTGTCACTCTGTCACTGTCCTTGCTGTTGTCTCTCAGTTACCCAGCCGGCCCAGACTGCTCCCACTGTCACTCTGTCAGTGTCCTTGCGGTTTTCTCTGAATTACCCAGCCAGCCCAGACTGCTCCCACTGTCACTCAGTCAATGTCCTTGCTGCTGTCTCTCTGTTACCCAGCCGGTCCAGACTGCTCCCACTGTCACTCTGTCAGTGCCCTTGCTGTTGTCTCTCAGTTACCCAGCCGGCCCAGACTGCTCTCACTGTCACTCTGTCAGTGTCCTTGCTGTTGTCTCTCAGTTGCCCATCCGGCCCAGACTGCTCCCACTGTCACTCTGTCAGTGTCCTTGCTGTTGTTTCTCAGTTACCCATCCACCCAGACTGCTCCCACTGTCACTCTGTCAGTGTCCTTGCTGTTGTCTCTCAGTTACCCAGCCGGCCCAGACTGCTCCCACTGTCACTCTGTCACTGTCCTTGCTGTAGTCTCTCAGTTACCCAGCCGGCCCAGTGTGCTCCCACTTTCACTCTGTCAGTGACCTTGCTGTTGTCCCTCAGTTACCCAGCGGCCCAGACTGCTCCCACTGTCACTCTGTCACTGTCCTTGCTGTTGTCTCTCAGTTAGCCAGCCCGCCCAGACTGCTCCCACTGTCACTCTGTCAGTGTCTTTGCTGCTGTCTCTCTGTTACCCAGCCGGCCCAGACTGCTCCCACTGTCACTCTGTCAGTGTCCTTGCTGTTGTCTCTCAGTTATCCAGCCGGCCCAGACTGCTCCCACTGTCACTCTGTCAGTGTCCTTGCTGTTGTTTCTCAGTTACCCATCCACCCAGACTGCTCCCACTGTCGCTCTGTCAGTGTCCTTGCTGTTGTCTCTCAGTTACCCAGCCGGCCCAGACTGCTCCCACTGTCACTCTGTCACTGTCCTTGCTGTTGTCTCTCAGTTGCCCAGACGGCCCAGACTGTTCCCACTGTCACTCTGTCAATGTCCTTGCTGTAGTCTCTCAGTTACCCAGCCGGCCCAGACTGCTCCCACTGTCACTCTGTCAGTGTCCTTGCTGTTGTCTCTCAGTTACCCAGCCGGCCCAGACTGCTCCCATTGTCACTCTGTCCCTGCCCTTGCTGTTGTCTCTCAGTTACCCGGCCGGCCCAGACTGCTCTCACTGTCACTCTGTCAGAGTCCTTGCTGTTGTCCCTCAGTTACCCAGCCGGCCCCTACTGCTCCCACTGTCGCTCTGTCAGTGTCCTTGCTGTTGTCTCTCAGTTACCCAGCCGTCCCAGACTGCTCCCACTGCCACACTGTCAGTGTCCTTGCTGTTGTCTCTCAGTTACCCAGCCGGGCCAGACGGATCCCACTGTCACTCTGCCACTGTCCTTGCTGTTGTCTCTCAGTTTCCCAGCCGGCCCAGACTGCTCCCACTGTCAATCTGTCAGTGTCCTTGCTGTTGTTTCTCAGTTACCCAGCCGGTCCAGACTGCTCACACCACTGTCACTCTGTCAGTGTCGTTGCTGTTGTCTCAAAGTTACCCAGCAGCCCCAGACTGCTCCCACTGTCACTGTCAGCGTCCTTGCTGTTGTCTCTCAGTTAACCAGCCGTCCCAGACTGCTCCCACTATCACTCTGTCTGTGTCCTTGCTGTTGTCTCTCAGTTATCCAGCCGGACCATGCTGCTCCCACTGTCACTCTGTCAGTGACCTTGCTGTTGTCTCTCAGTTATCCAGACGGACCATGCTGCTCCCACTGTCACTCTGTCAGTGTCCTTGCTGTTGTCTCTCAGTTACCCAGCCGGCCCAGACTGCTCTCACGGTCACTCTGTCAGTTTCCTTGCTGTTGTCTCTCAGTTAACCAGCCGGTCCAGACTGCTCCCACTGTCACTCTGTCAGTGCCCTTGCTGTTGTCTCTCAGTTACCCAGCCGCCCCAGACTACTCCCACTGTCACTCTTTCAGTGTCCTTGCTGTTGTCTCTCAGTTACCCAGCCGGTCCAGACTGCTCCCACTGTCACTCTGTCAGTGTCCTTGCTGTTGTCTCTCAGTTACCCATCCGGCTCAGACTGCTCCCACTGTCAGTCTGTCAGTGTCCTTGCTGTTGTCTCTCAGTTACCCAGCCGGCCCAGAGTGCTCCCACTGTCACTCTGTCAGTGTTCTTGCATGTTGTCTCTCAGTTACCCAGCCGGCCCAGACTGCTCTCACTGTCACTCTGTCACTGTCCTTGCTGTTGTCTCTCAGTTACCCAGCCGGCCCAGACTGCTCCCACTGTCACTCTGTCAGTGTCCTTGCGGTTTTCTCTGAGTTACCCAGCCAGCCCAGACTGCTCCCACTGTCACTCAGTCAATGTCCTTGCTGTTGTCTCTCTGTTACCCAGCCGGTCCAGACTGCTCCCACTGTCACTCTGTCAGTGCCCTTGCTGTTGTCTCTCAGTTACCCAGCCGGCCCAGACTGCTCTCACTGTCACTCTGTCAGTGTCCTTGCTGTTGTCTCTCAGTTGCCCATCCGGCCCAGACTGCTCCCACTGTCACTCTGTCAGTGTCCTTGCTGTTGTCTCTCAGTTACCCAGCCGGCCGAGACTGCTCCCACTGTCACTCTGTCACTGTCCTTGCTGTTGTCTCTCAGTTACCCAGCCGGACCAGACTGCTCCCACTGTCACTCTGTCACTGTCCTTGCTGTAGTCTCTCAGTTACCCAGCCGGCCCAGACTGCTCCCACTTTCACTCTGTCAGTGACCTTGCTGTTGTCCCTCAGTTACCCAGCCGGCCCAGACTGCTCCCACTGTCACTCTGTCACTGTCCTTGCTGTAGTCTCTCAGTTACCCAGCCGGCCCAGACTGCTCTCACTGTCACTCTGTCAGTGTCTTTGCTGCTGTCTCTCTGTTACCCAGCCGGCCCAGAATGCTCCCACTGTCACTCTGTCAGTGTCCTTGCTGTTGTCTCTCAGTTATCCAGCCGGCCCAGACTGCTCCCACTGTCACTCTGTCAGTGTCCTTGCTGTTGTTTCTCAGTTAACCATCCACCCAGACTGCTCCCACTGTCACTCTGTCAGTGTCCTTGCTGTTGTCTCTCAGTTACCCAGCCGGCCCAGACTGCTCCCACTGTCACTCTGTCACTGTCCTTGCTGTTGTCTCTCAGTTGCCCAGACGGCCCAGACTGTTCCCACTGTCACTCTGTCACTGTCCTTGCTGTAGTCTCTCAGTTACCCAGCCGGCCCAGACAGCTCCCTCTGTCACTCTGTCAGTGTCTTTGCTGCTGTCTCTCTGTTACCCAGCCGGCCCAGACTGCTCCCACTGTCACTCTGTCAGTGTCCTTGCTGTTGTCTCTCAGTTACCCAGCCGCCCCAGACTACTCCCACTGTCACTCTTTCAGTGTCCTTGCTGTTGTCTCTCAGTTACCCAGCCGGTCCAGACTGCTCCCACTGTCACTCTGTCAGTGTCCTTGCTGTTGTCTCTCAGTTACCCATCCGGCTCAGACTGCTCCCACTGTCAGTCTGTCAGTGTCCTTGCTGTTGTCTCTCAGTTACCCAGCCGGACCAGAGTTCTCCCACTGTCACTCTGTCAGTGTCTTGCTGTTGTCTCTCAGTTACCCAGCCGGCCCAGACTGCTCCCACTGTCACTCTGTCAGTGTCCTTGCGGTTTTCTCTGAGTTACCCAGCCAGCCCAGACTGCTCCCACTGTCACTCAGTCAATGTCCTTGCTGTTGTCTCTCTGTTACCCAGCCGGTCCAGACTGCTCCCACTGTCACTCTGTCAGTGCCCTTGCTGTTGTCTCACAGTTACCCAGCCGGCCCAGCCTGCTCTCACTGTCACTCTGTCAGTGTCCTTGCTGTTGTCTCTCAGTTGCCCATCCGGCCAAGACTGCTCCCACTGTCACTCTGTCAGTGTCCTTGCTGTTGTCTCTCAGTTACCCAGCCGGCCGAGACTGCCCCCACTGTCACTCTGTCACTGTCCTTGCTGTTGTCTCTCAGTTACCCAGCCGGACCAGACTGCTCCCACTGTCACTCTGTCACTGTCCTTGCTGTAGTCTCTCAGTTACCCAGCCGGCCCAGACTGCTCCCACTTTCACTCTGTCAGTGACCTTGCTGTTGTCCCTCAGTTACCCAGCCGGCCCAGACTGCTCCCACTGTCACTCTGTCACTGTCCTTGCTGTAGTCTCTCAGTTACCCAGCCGGCCCAGACTGCTCTCACTGTCACTCTGTCAGTGTCTTTGCTGCTGTCTCTCTGTTACCCAGCCGGCCCAGAATGCTCCCACTGTCACTCTGTCAGTGTCCTTGCTGTTGTCTCTCAGTTATCCAGCCGGCCCAGACTGCTCCCACTGTCACTCTGTCAGTGTCCTTGCTGTTGTTTCTCAGTTACCCATCCACCCAGACTGCTCCCACTGTCACTCTGTCAGTGTCCTTGCTGTTGTCTCTCAGTTACCCAGCCGGCCCAGACTGCTCCCACTGTCACTCTGTCACTGTCCTTGCTGTTGTCTCTCAGTTGCCCAGACGGCCCAGACTGTTCCCACTGTCACTCTGTCACTGTCCTTGCTGTAGTCTCTCAGTTACCCAGCCGGCCCAGACTGCTCCCTCTGTCACTCTGTCAGTGTCTTTGCTGCTGTCTCTCTGTTACCCAGCCGGCCCAGACTGCTCCCACTGTCACTCTGTCAGTGTCCTTGCTGTTGTCTCTCAGTTATCCAGCCGGCCCAGACTGCTCCCACTGTCACTCTGTCAGTGTCCTTGCTGTTGTCTCTCAGTTACCCAGCCGGCCCAGACTGCTCCCACTGTCACTCTGTCAGTGTCCTTGCTGTTGTCTCTCTGTTACCCAGCCGGTCCAGACTGCTCCCACTGTCACTCTGTCAGTGCCCTTGCTGTAGTCTCTCAGTTACCCAGCCGGCCCAGACTGCTCCCACTGTCACTCTGTCAGTGTCTTTGCTGCTGTCTCTCTGTTACCCAGCCGGCCCAGACTGCTCCCACTGTCACTCTGTCAGTGTCCTTGCTGTTGTCTCTCAGTTATCCAGCCGGCCCAGACTGCTCCCACTGTCACTCTGTCAGTGTCCTTGCTGTTGCTTCTCAGTTACCCATCCACCCAGACTGCTCCCACTGTCACTCTGTCAGTGTCCTTGCTGTTGTCTCTCAGTTACCCAGCCGGCCCAGACTGCTCCCACTGTCACTCTGTCACTGTCCTTGCTGTTGTCTCTCAGTTGCCCAGACGGCCCAGACTGTTCCCACTGTCAAACTGTCACTGTCCTTGCTATAGTCTCTCAGTTACCCAGCCGGCCCAGACTGCTCCCACTGTCACTCTGTCAGTGTCTTTGCTGCTGTCTCTCTGTTACCCAGCCGGCCCAGACTGCTCCCACTGTCACTCTGTCAGTGTCCTTGCTGTTGTCTCTCAGTTATCCAGCCGGCCCAGACTGCTCCCACTGTCACTCTGTCAGTGTCCTTGCTGTTGTCTCTCAGTTACCCAGCCGGCCCAGACTGCTCCCACTGTCACTCTGTCAGTGTCCTTGCTGTTGTCTCTCAGTTACCCAGCAGGCCATGACTGATCCCACTGTCACTCTGTCAGTGTCCTTGCTGTTGTCTCTCAGTTTCCCAGCCGGCCCAGACTGCTCCCACTGTCACTCTGTCAGTGTCCTTGCTGTTGTCTCTCTGTTACACAGCCGGCACAGACTGCTCCCACTGTCACTCTGTCACTGCCCTTGCTGTTGTCTCTCAGTAACCCAGACGGCCCAGACTGCTCCCACTGTCTCTCTGTCACTGCCCTTGCTGTTGTCTCTCAGTTACCCGGCCGGCCCAGACTGCTCTCACTGTCACTCTGTCAGAGTCCTTGCTGTTGCCCCTCAGTTACCCAGCCGGCCCCTACTGCTCCCGTTGTCACTCTGTCACTGTCTTTGCTGTTGTCTCTCAGTTACCCAGCCGGCCCAGACTGCTCCCACTGTCACTCTGTCAGTGTCCTTGCTGTTGTCTCTCAGTTACCCAGCCGGCCCACTCTGCTCCCACTGTCACTCTGTCAGTGTCCTTGCTGTTGTCTCTCAGTTACCCAGCCGGCCCAGACTGCTCCCACTGTCACTCTGTCAGTGTCCTTGCTGTTGTCTCTCAGTTACCCATCCACCCAGACTGCTCCCACTGTCACTCTGTCAGTGTCCTTGCTGTTGTCTCTCAGTTACCCAGCCGGTCCAGACTGCTCACACCACTGTCACTCTGTCAGTGTCGTTGCTGTTGTCTCAAAGTTACCCAGCCGGCCCAGACTGCTCCCACTGTCACTCTGTCAGTGTCCTTGCTGTTGTCTCTCAGTTACCCAGCCGGTCCAGACTGCTCACACCACTGTCACTCTGTCAGTGTCGTTGCTGTTGTCTCAAAGTTACCCAGCCGGCCCAGACTGCTCCCACTGTCACTCTGTCAGTGTCCTTGCTGTTGGCTCTCAGTTATCCAGACGGACCATGCTGCTCCCACTGTCACTCTGTCAGTGTCCTTGCTGTTGTCTCTCAGTTACCCAGCCGGCCCAGACTGCTCTCACTGTCACTCTTTCAGTGTCCTTGCTGTTGTCTCTCAGTTACCCAGCCGGTCCAGACTGCTCCCACTGTCACTCTGTCTGTGTCCTTGCTGTTGTCTCTCAGTTACCCAGCCGCCCCAGACTACTCCCACTGTCACTCTGTAAGTGTCCTTGCTGTTGTCTCTCAGTTCCCCAGCCGGCCCAGACTGCTCCCACCATTGTCACTCTGTCAGTGTCCTTGCTGTTGTCTCTCAGTTACCCAGACGCCCCAGACAGCTCCCACTGTCACTCTGTCAGTGTCCTTGCTGTTGTCTCTCAGTTACCCAGCCGGTCCAGACTGCTCCCACTGTCACTCTGTCACTGTCCTTGCTGTTGTCTCTCAGTTACCCATCCGGCTCAGACTGCTCCCACTGTCAGTCTGTCAGTGTTTTTGCTGTTGTCTCTCAGTTACCCAGCCGGCCCAGACTGCTCCCACTGTCACTCTGTCAGTGTTCTTGCATGTTGTCTCTCAGTTACCCAGCCGGACCTGACTGCTCCCACTGTCACTCTGTCAGTGTCCTTGCTGTTGTCTCTCAGTTACCCAGCCGGCCCAGACTGCTCCCACTGTCACTCTGTCAGTGTTCTTGCATGTTGTCTCTCAGTTACCCTGCCGGCCCAGACTGCTCTCACTGTCACTCTGTCACTGTCCTTGCTGTTGTCTCTCAGTTACCCAGCCGGCCCAGACTGCTCCCACTGTCACTCTGTCAGTGTCCTTGCTGTTGTCTCTCAGTTACCCAGCCGGCCCAGATTGCTCACACTGTCACTCTGTCAGTGTCCTTGCTGTTGTCTCTCAGTTACCCAGCCGGCCCAGACTGCTCCCACTGTCACTCTGTCAGTGTCCTTGCGGTTTTCTCTGAGTTACCCAGCCAGCCCAGACTGCTCCCACTGTCACTCAGTCAATGTCCTTGCTGTTGTCTCTCTGTTACCCAGCCGGTCCAGACTGCTCCCACTGTCACTCTGTCAGTGCCCTTGCTGTTGTCTCTCAGTTACCCAGCCGGCCCAGACTGCTCTCACTGTCACTCTGTCATTGTCCTTGCTGTTGTCTCTCAGTTGCCCATCCGGCCCAGACTGCTCCCACTGTCACTCTGTCAGTGCCCTTGCTGTTGTTTCTCAGTTACCCATCCACCCAGACGGCTCCCACTGTCACTCTGTCAGTGTCCTTGCTGTTGTCTCTCAGTTACCCAGCCGGCCCAGACTGCTCCCACTGTCACTCTGTCACTGTCCTTGCTGTTGTCTCTCAGTTACCCAGCCGGACCAGACTGCTCCCACTGTCACTCTGTCACTGTCCTTGCTGTAGTCTCTCAGTTACCCAGCCGGCCCAGACTGCTCCCACTTTCACTCTGTCACTGTCCTTGCTGTAGTCTCTCAGTTACCCAGCCGGCCCAGACTGCTCCCACTGTCACTCTGTCAGTGTCTTTGCTGCTGTCTCTCTGTTACCCAGCCGGCGCAGACTGCTCCCACTGTCACTCTGTCAGTGTCCTTGCTGTTGTCTCTCAGTTATCCAGCCGGCCCAGACTGTTCCCACTGTCACTCTGTCAGTGTCCTTGCTTTTGTCTCTCAGTTACCCAGCCGGCCCAGACTGCTCCCACTGTCACTCTGTCAGTGTCCTTGCTGTTGTTTCTCAGTTACCCATCCACCCAGACTGCTCCCACTGTCACTCTGTCAGTGTCCTTGCTGTTGTCTCTCAGTTACCCAGCCGGCCCAGACTGCTCCACTGTCACTCTGTCACTGTCCTTGCTGTTGTCTCTCAGTTGCCCAGACGGCCCAGACTGTTTCCACTGTCACTCTGTCACTGTCCTTGCTGTAGTCTCTCAGTTACCCAGTTGGCCCAGACTGCTCCCACTGTCACTCTGTCAGTGTTCTTGCATGTTGTCTCTCAGTTACCCAGCCGGCCCACACTGCTCCCACTGTCACTCTGTCAGTGTCCTTGCTGTTGTCTCTCAGTTACCCAGCCGGCCCAGACTGCTCCCACTGTCACTCTGTCAGTGTCCTTGCTGTTGTCTCTCAGTTACCCAGCCGGCCAAGACGACTCCCACTGTCACTCTGTCAGTGTCCTTGCTGTTGTCTCTCAGTTATCCAGCCGGCCCAGACTGCTCCCACTGTCACTCTGTCAGTGTCCTTGCTGTTGTCTCTCAGTTATCCAGCCGGCCCAGACTGCTCCCACTGTCACTCTGTCAGTGTCCTTGCTGTTGTTTCTCAGTTACCCATCCACCCAGACTGCTCCCACTGTCACTCTGTCAGTGTCCTTGCTGTTGTCTCTCAGTTGCCCAGCCGGCCCAGACTGCTCCCACTGTCACTCTGTCACTGCCCTTGCTGTTGTCTCTCAGTTACCCGGCCGGCCCAGACTGCTCTCACTGTCACTCTGTCAGAGCCCTTGCTGTTGTCCCTCAGTTACCCAGCCGGCCCCTACTGCTCCCGCTGTCACTCTGTCACTGTCCTTGCTGTTGTCTCTCAGTTACCCAGCCGGCCCCTACTGCTCCCACTGTCACTCTGTCAGTGTCCTTGCTGTTGTCTCTCAGTTACCCAGCCGGCCCACACTGCTCCCACTGTCACTCTGTCAGTGTCCTTGCTGTTGTCTCTCAGTTACCCAGCCGGTCCAGACTGCTCCCACTGTCACTCTGTCACTGTCCTTGCTGTTGTCTCTCAGTTTCCCAGCCGGCCCAGACTGCTCCCACTGTCACTCTGTCAGTGTCCTTGCTGTTGTCTCTCAGTTATCCAGCCGGCCCAGACTGCTCCCACTGTCACTCTGTCATTGTCCTTGCTGTTGTCTCTCAGTAGCCCAGCCGGTCCAGACTGCTCCCACTGTCACTCTGCCACTGTCCTTGCTGTTGTCTCTCAGTTACCCAGCCAGCCCAGACTGCTCCCACTGTCACTCTGCCACTGTCCTTGCTGTTGTCTCTCAGTTACCCAGCCAGCCCAGACTGCTCCCACTGTCACTCTGTCAGTGTCCTTGCTGTTGTCTCTCGGTTATCCAGCCGGTCCAGACTGCTCCCACTGTCACTCTGTCAGCGTTCTTGCTGTTGTCTCTCAGATACCCTGCCAGCCCAGACTGCTCCCACTGTCACTCTGTCAGTGTCCTTGCTGTTGTCTCTCAGTTGCCCAGCCGGCCCAGACTGCTCCCACTGTCACTCTGTCAGCGTCCTTGCTGTTGACTCTCAGTTACCCAGCCGGCCCAGACTGCTCCCACTGTCACTCTGTCAGTGTCCTTGCTGTTGACTCTCAGTTGCCCAGCCGGCCCAGACTGCTCCCAGTGTCACTCTGTCAGTGTCCTTGCTGTTGTCTCTCAGTTACCCAGCCGGTCCAGACTGCTCCCACTGTCACTCTGTCAGTGTCCTTGCTGTTGTCTCTCAGTTACCCAGCCGGCCCAGACTGCTCCCACTGTCACTCTGTCAGTGTCCTTGCTGTTGTCTCTCAGTTACCCATCCGGCTCAGACTGCTCCCACTGTCAGTCTGTCAGTGTCCTTGCTGTTGTCTCTCAGTTTCCCAGCCGGCCCAGACTGCTCCCACTGTCACTCTGTCAGTGACTATGCTGTTTTCTCTAATTTATCCAGCCGGCCCAGACTGCTCCCAGCACTGTCCCTCTGTCAGTCTCATGGCTGTTGTCTTTCAGTTACCCATCCGGCCCAGACTGCTCCCACTGTCACTCTGTCAGTGTCCTTGCTGTTGTCTCTCAGTTACCCAGCCGGCCCAGACTGCTCCCACTGTCATTCTGTCAGTGTCCTTGCTGTTGTCTCTCAGTTACCCAGCCGGCCCAGACTGTTCCCACTGTCACTCTGTCAGTGTCCTTGCTGTTGTCTCTCAGTTACCCATCCGGCCCACCCTGTTGCCTCTGTCACACTGTCAGTGTCCTTGCTGTTGTCTCTCAGTTACTCAGCCGGCCCAGACTGCTCCCAATGTCACTCTGTCACTGTGCTTGCTGTTGTCTCTCAGTTGCCCAGACGGCCCAGACTGCTCCCACTGTCACTCTGTCACTGTCCTTGCTGTTGTCTCTCAGTTGCCCAGACGGTCCAGACTGCTCCCACTGTCACTCTGTCAGTGCCCTTGCTGTTGTCTCTCAGTTGCCCAGCCGGCCCAGACTGCTCCCTCTGTCACTCTGTCCGTGTCCTTGCTGTTGTCTCTCAGTTACCCTGCCGACCCAGACTGCTCCGACTGCCACTCTGTCAGTGTCCTTGCTGTTGTCTCTCAGTTACCCAGCCGACCCAGACTGCTCCCTCTGTCACGCTGTCAGTGTCCTTACTGTTGTCTCTCAGTTACCCAACCGGCCCAGACTGCTCGCACTGTCACTCTGTCAGTGTCCTTGCAGTTGTCCCTCAGTTACCCAGCCGGCCCTCACTGCTCCCAATGTCACTCTGTCAGTGTCCTTGCTGTTGTCCCTCAGTTACCCAGCCGGCCCTCACTGCTCCCAATGTCACTCTGTCAGTGTCCTTGCTGTTGTCCATCAGTTACCCAGCCGGCCCCTACTGCTCCCGCTGTCACTCTGTCAGTGTCCTTGCTGTTGTCTCTCAGTTACCCAGCCGGCCCAGACTGCTCCCACTGTCACTCTGTCACTGTCCTTGCTGTTGTCTCTCAGTTACCCAGCCGGCCCAGACTGCTCCCACTGTCACTCTGTCAGTGTCCTTGCGGTTTTCCATGAGTTACCCAGCCAGCCCAGATTGCTCCCACTGTCACTCAGTCAATGTCCTTGCTGTTGTCTCTCTGTTACCAAGCCGGTCCAGACTGCTCCCACTGTCACTCTGTCAGTGCCCTTGCTGTTGTCTCTCAGTTACCCAGACGGCCCAGACTGCTCTCACTGTCACTCTGTCAGTGTCCTTGCTGTTGTCTCTCAGTTGCCCATCCGGCCCAGACTGCTCCCACTGTCACTCTGTCAGTGTCCTTGCTGTTGTTTCTCAGTTACCCATCCACCCAGACGGCTCCCACTGTCACTCTGTCAGTGTCCTTGCTGTTGTCTCTCAGTTACCCAGCCGGCCCAGACTGCTCCCACTGTCACTCTGTCACTGTCCTTGCTGTTGTCTCTCAGTTACCCAGCCGGACCAGACTGCTCCCACTGTCACTCTGTCAGTGTCCTTGCTGTTGTCTCTCAGTTACCCAGCCGGACCAGTCTGCTCCCACTGTCACTCTGTCACTGTCCTTGCTGTAGTCTCTCAGTTACCCAGCCGGCCCAGACTGCTCCCACTGTCACTCTGTCAGTGTCTTTGCTGCTGTCTCTCTGTTACCCAGCCGGCCCAGACTGCTCCCACTGTCACTCTGTCAGTGTCCTTGCTGTTGTCTCTCAGTTATCCAGCCGGCCCAGACTGTTCCCACTGTCACTCTGTCAGTGTCGTTGCTGTTGTCTATCAGTTACCCAGCCGACCCAGACTGCTCCCACTGTCACTCTGTCAGTGTCCTTGCTGTTGTTTCTCAGTTACCCAGCCGGCCCAGACTGCTCCCACTGTCACTCTGTCACTGTCCTTGCTGTTGTCTCTCAGTTACCCAGCCGGCCCAGACTGCTCCCACTGTCACTCTGTCAGTGTCCTTGCGGTTTTCCATGAGTTACCCAGCCAGCCCAGACTGCTCCCACTGTCACTCAGTCAATGTCTTTGCTGCTGTCTATCTGTTACCCAGCCGGCCCAGACTGCTCCCACTGTCACTCTGTCAGTGTCCTTGCTGTTGTCTCTCAGTTATCCAGCCGGCCCAGACTGTTCCCACTGTCACTCTGTCAGTGTCCTTGCTGTTGTCTCTCAGTTACCCAGCCGACCCAGACTGCTCCCACTGTCACTCTGTCAGTGTCCTTGCTGTTGTTTCTCAGTTACCCATCCACCCAGACTGCTCCCACTGTCACTCTGTCAGTGTCCTTGCTGTTGTCTCTCAGTTACCCAGCCGGCCCAGACTGCTCCCACTGTCACTCTGTCACTGTCCTTGCTGTTGTCTCTCAGTTGCCCAGACGGCCCAGACTGTTCCCAGTGTCACTCTGTCACTGTCCTTGCTGGAGTCTCTCAGTTACCCAGCCGGCCCAGACTGCTCCCACTGTCACTCTGTCACTGTCCTTGCTGTTGTCTCTCAGTTACCCAGCCGGCCAAGACTACTCCCACTGTCACTCTGTCAGTGTCCTTGCTGTTGTCTCTCAGTTATCCGGCCGGCCCAGACTGCTCCCACTGTCACTCTGTCAGTGTCCTTGCTGTTGTCTCTCAGTTATCCAGCTGGCCCAGACTGCTCCCACTGTCACTCTGTCAGTGTCCTTGCTGTTGTTTCTCAGTTACCCATCCACCCAGACTGCTCCCACTGTCACTCTGTCAGTGTCCTTGCTGTTGTCTCTCAGTTGCCCAGCCGGCCCAGACTGCTCCCACTGTCACTCTGTCACTGCCCTTGCTGTTGTCTCTCAGTTACCCGGCCGGCCCAGACTGCTCTCACTGTCACTCTGTCAGAGTCCTTGCTGTTGTCCCTCAGTTACCCAGCCGGCCCCTACTGCTCCCGCTGTCACTCTGTCACTGTCCTTGCTGTTGTCTCTCAGTTACACAGCCGGCCCCTACTGCTCCCACTGACACTCTGTCAGTGTCCTTGCTGTTGTCTCTCAGTTACCCAGCCGGCCCAGACTGCTCCCACTGTCACTCTGTCAGTGTCCTTGCTGTTGTCTCTCAGTTATCCAGCCGGCCCAGACTGCTCCCACTGTCACTCTGTCATTGTCCTTGCTGTTGTCTCTCAATAGCCCAGCCGGTCCAGACTGCTCCCACTGTCACTCTGCCACTGTCCTTGCTGTTGTCTCTCAGTTTCCCAGCCGGCCCAGACTGCTCCCACTGTCACTCTGTCAGTGTCCTTGCTGTTGTCTCTCAGTTATCCAGCCGGCCCAGACTGCTCCCACTGTCACTCTGTCATTGTCCTTGCTGTTGTCTCTCAGTAGCCCAGCCGGTCCAGACTGCTCCCACTGTCACTCTGCCACTGTCCTTGCTGTTGTCTCTCAGTTACCCAGCCAGCCCAGACTGCTCCCACTGTCACTCTGCCACTGTCCTTGCTGTTGTCTCTCAGTTACCCAGCCAGCTCAGACTGCTCCCACTGTCACTCTGTCAGTGTCCTTGCTGTTGTCTATCAGTTACCCAGCCGGCCCAGACTGCTCCCACTGTCACTCTGTCAGTGTCCATGCTGTTGTCTCAAAGTTACCCAGCCAGCCCAGACTGCTCCCACTGTCACTCTGTCAGTGTCCTTGCTGTTGTCTATCAGTTACCCAGCCGGTCCAGACTGCTCCCACTGTCACTCTGTCAGTGTCCTTGCTGTTGTCTCTCAGTTATCCAGACGGACCATGCTGCTCCCACTGTCACTCTGTAACTGCCCTTGCTGTTGTCTCTCAGTTACCCAGCCGGCCCAGACTGCTCCCACTGTCACTCTGTCACTGCCCTTGCTGTTGTCTCTCATGTTACCCAGCCGGCCCAGACTGCTCCCACTGTCACTCTGTCAGTGTCCTTGCTGTTGTCTCTCGGTTATCCAGCCGGTCCAGACTGCTCCCACTGTCACTCTGTCAGCGTCCTTGCTGTTGTCTCTCAGTTACCCAGCTAGCCCAGACTGCTCCCACTGTCACTCTGTCAGTGTCCTTGCTGTTGTCTCTCAGTTGCCCAGCCGGCCCAGACTGCTCCCACTGTCACTCTGTCAGCGTCCTTGCTGTTGACTCTCAGTTACCCAGCCGGCCCAGACTGCTCCCACTGTCACTCTGTCAGTGTCCTTGCTGTTGACTCTCAGTTACCCAGCCGGCCCAGACTGCTCCCACTGTCACTCTGTCAGTGTCCTTGCTGTTGTCTCTCAGTTACCCAGCCGGTCCAGACTGCTCCCACTGTCACTCTGTCAGTGTCCTTGCTGTTGTCTCTCAGTTACCCAGCCGGCCCAGACTGCTCCCACTGTCACTCTGTCAGTGACTATGCTGTTTTCTCTAATTTATCCAGCCGGCCCAGACTGCTCCCAGCACTGTCCCTCTGTCAGTCTCATGGCTGTTGTCTTTCAGTTACCCATCCGGCCCCGACTGCTCCCACTGTCACTCTGTCAGTGTCCTTGCTGTTGTCTCTCAGTTACCCAGCCGGCCCAGACTGCTCCCACTGTCATTCTGTCAGTGTCCTTGCTGTTGTCTCTCAGTTACCAAGCCGGCCCAGACTGCTCCCACTGTCACTCTGTCAGTGTCCTTGCTGTTGTCTCTCAGTTACCCATCCGGCCCACCCTGTTGCCTCTGTCACACTGTCAGTGTCCTTGCTGTTGTCTCTCAGTTACTCAGCCGGCCCAGACTGCTCCCAATGTCACTCTGTCACTGTGCTTGCTGTTCTCTCTCAGTTGCCCAGACGGCCCAGACTGCTCCCACTGTCACTCTGTCACTGTCCTTGCTGTTGTCTCTCAGTTGCCCAGACGGCCCAGACTGCTCCCACTGTCACTCTGTCAGTGTCCTTGCTGTTGTCTCTCAGTTGCCCAGACGGCCCAGACTGCTCCCTCTGTCACTCTGTCAGTGTCCTTGCTGTTGTCTCTCAGTTACCCAGCCAGCTCAGACTGCTCCCACTGTCACTCTGTCAGTGTCCTTGCTGTTGTCTATCAGTTACCCAGCCGGCCCAGACTGCTCCCACTGTCACTCTGTCAGTGTCCATGCTGTTGTCTCAAAGTTACCCAGCCAGCCCAGACTGCTCCCACTGTCACTCTGTCAGTGTCCTTGCTGTTGTCTATCAGTTACCCAGCCGGTCCAGACTGCTCCCACTGTCACTCTGTCAGTGTCCTTGCTGTTGTCTCTCAGTTATCCAGACGGACCATGCTGCTCCCACTGTCACTCTGTAACTGCCCTTGCTGTTGTCTCTCAGTTACCCAGCCGGCCCAGACTGCTCCCACTGTCACTCTGTCACTGCCCTTGCTGTTGTCTCTCATGTTACCCAGCCGGCCCAGACTGCTCCCACTGTCACTCTGTCAGTGTCCTTGCTGTTGTCTCTCGGTTATCCAGCCGGTCCAGACTGCTCCCACTGTCACTCTGTCAGCGTCCTTGCTGTTGTCTCTCAGTTACCCAGCTAGCCCAGACTGCTCCCACTGTCACTCTGTCAGTGTCCTTGCTGTTGTCTCTCAGTTGCCCAGCCGGCCCAGACTGCTCCCACTGTCACTCTGTCAGCGTCCTTGCTGTTGACTCTCAGTTACCCAGCCGGCCCAGACTGCTCCCACTGTCACTCTGTCAGTGTCCTTGCTGTTGACTCTCAGTTACCCAGCCGGCCCAGACTGCTCCCACTGTCACTCTGTCAGTGTCCTTGCTGTTGTCTCTCAGTTACCCAGCCGGTCCAGACTGCTCCCACTGTCACTCTGTCAGTGTCCTTGCTGTTGTCTCTCAGTTACCCAGCCGGCCCAGACTGCTCCCACTGTCACTCTGTCAGTGACTATGCTGTTTTCTCTAATTTATCCAGCCGGCCCAGACTGCTCCCAGCACTGTCCCTCTGTCAGTCTCATGGCTGTTGTCTTTCAGTTACCCATCCGGCCCCGACTGCTCCCACTGTCACTCTGTCAGTGTCCTTGCTGTTGTCTCTCAGTTACCCAGCCGGCCCAGACTGCTCCCACTGTCATTCTGTCAGTGTCCTTGCTGTTGTCTCTCAGTTACCAAGCCGGCCCAGACTGCTCCCACTGTCACTCTGTCAGTGTCCTTGCTGTTGTCTCTCAGTTACCCATCCGGCCCACCCTGTTGCCTCTGTCACACTGTCAGTGTCCTTGCTGTTGTCTCTCAGTTACTCAGCCGGCCCAGACTGCTCCCAATGTCACTCTGTCACTGTGCTTGCTGTTCTCTCTCAGTTGCCCAGACGGCCCAGACTGCTCCCACTGTCACTCTGTCACTGTCCTTGCTGTTGTCTCTCAGTTGCCCAGACGGCCCAGACTGCTCCCACTGTCACTCTGTCAGTGTCCTTGCTGTTGTCTCTCAGTTGCCCAGCCGGCCCAGACTGCTCCCTCTGTCACTCTGTCAGTGTCCTTGCTGTTGTCTCTCAGTTACCCTGCCGTCCCAGACTGCTCCGACTGTCACTCTGTCAGTGTCCTTGCTGTTGTCTCTCAGTTACCCTGCCGACCCAGACTGCTCCCACTGTCACTCTGTCATTGTCCTTGCTGTTGTCTCTCAGTAGCCCAGCCGGTCCAGACTGCTCCCACTGTCACTCTGCCACTGTCCTTGCTGTTGTCTCTCAGTTTCCCAGCCGGCCCAGACTGCTCCCACTGTCACTCTGTCAGTGTCCTTGCTGTTGTCTCTCAGTTATCCAGCCGGCCCAGACTGCTCCCACTGTCACTCTGTCATTGTCCTTGCTGTTGTCTCTCAGTAGCCCAGCCGGTCCAGACTGCTCCCACTGTCACTCTGCCACTGTCCTTGCTGTTGTCTCTCAGTTACCCAGCCAGCCCAGACTGCTCCCACTGTCACTCTGCCACTGTCCTTGCTGTTGTCTCTCAGTTACCCAGCCAGCTCAGACTGCTCCCACTGTCACTCTGTCAGTGTCCTTGCTGTTGTCTATCAGTTACCCAGCCGGCCCAGACTGCTCCCACTGTCACTCTGTCAGTGTCCATGCTGTTGTCTCAAAGTTACCCAGCCAGCCCAGACTGCTCCCACTGTCACTCTGTCAGTGTCCTTGCTGTTGTCTATCAGTTACCCAGCCGGTCCAGACTGCTCCCACTGTCACTCTGTCAGTGTCCTTGCTGTTGTCTCTCAGTTATCCAGACGGACCATGCTGCTCCCACTGTCACTCTGTAACTGCCCTTGCTGTTGTCTCTCAGTTACCCAGCCGGCCCAGACTGCTCCCACTGTCACTCTGTCACTGCCCTTGCTGTTGTCTCTCATGTTACCCAGCCGGCCCAGACTGCTCCCACTGTCACTCTGTCAGTGTCCTTGCTGTTGTCTCTCGGTTATCCAGCCGGTCCAGACTGCTCCCACTGTCACTCTGTCAGCGTCCTTGCTGTTGTCTCTCAGTTACCCAGCTAGCCCAGACTGCTCCCACTGTCACTCTGTCAGTGTCCTTGCTGTTGTCTCTCAGTTGCCCAGCCGGCCCAGACTGCTCCCACTGTCACTCTGTCAGCGTCCTTGCTGTTGACTCTCAGTTACCCAGCCGGCCCAGACTGCTCCCACTGTCACTCTGTCAGTGTCCTTGCTGTTGACTCTCAGTTACCCAGCCGGCCCAGACTGCTCCCACTGTCACTCTGTCAGTGTCCTTGCTGTTGTCTCTCAGTTACCCAGCCGGTCCAGACTGCTCCCACTGTCACTCTGTCAGTGTCCTTGCTGTTGTCTCTCAGTTACCCAGCCGGCCCAGACTGCTCCCACTGTCACTCTGTCAGTGACTATGCTGTTTTCTCTAATTTATCCAGCCGGCCCAGACTGCTCCCAGCACTGTCCCTCTGTCAGTCTCATGGCTGTTGTCTTTCAGTTACCCATCCGGCCCCGACTGCTCCCACTGTCACTCTGTCAGTGTCCTTGCTGTTGTCTCTCAGTTACCCAGCCGGCCCAGACTGCTCCCACTGTCATTCTGTCAGTGTCCTTGCTGTTGTCTCTCAGTTACCAAGCCGGCCCAGACTGCTCCCACTGTCACTCTGTCAGTGTCCTTGCTGTTGTCTCTCAGTTACCCATCCGGCCCACCCTGTTGCCTCTGTCACACTGTCAGTGTCCTTGCTGTTGTCTCTCAGTTACTCAGCCGGCCCAGACTGCTCCCAATGTCACTCTGTCACTGTGCTTGCTGTTCTCTCTCAGTTGCCCAGACGGCCCAGACTGCTCCCACTGTCACTCTGTCACTGTCCTTGCTGTTGTCTCTCAGTTGCCCAGACGGCCCAGACTGCTCCCACTGTCACTCTGTCAGTGTCCTTGCTGTTGTCTCTCAGTTGCCCAGCCGGCCCAGACTGCTCCCTCTGTCACTCTGTCAGTGTCCTTGCTGTTGTCTCTCAGTTACCCAGCCAGCTCAGACTGCTCCCACTGTCACTCTGTCAGTGTCCTTGCTGTTGTCTATCAGTTACCCAGCCGGCCCAGACTGCTCCCACTGTCACTCTGTCAGTGTCCATGCTGTTGTCTCAAAGTTACCCAGCCAGCCCAGACTGCTCCCACTGTCACTCTGTCAGTGTCCTTGCTGTTGTCTATCAGTTACCCAGCCGGTCCAGACTGCTCCCACTGTCACTCTGTCAGTGTCCTTGCTGTTGTCTCTCAGTTATCCAGACGGACCATGCTGCTCCCACTGTCACTCTGTAACTGCCCTTGCTGTTGTCTCTCAGTTACCCAGCCGGCCCAGACTGCTCCCACTGTCACTCTGTCACTGCCCTTGCTGTTGTCTCTCATGTTACCCAGCCGGCCCAGACTGCTCCCACTGTCACTCTGTCAGTGTCCTTGCTGTTGTCTCTCGGTTATCCAGCCGGTCCAGACTGCTCCCACTGTCACTCTGTCAGCGTCCTTGCTGTTGTCTCTCAGTTACCCAGCTAGCCCAGACTGCTCCCACTGTCACTCTGTCAGTGTCCTTGCTGTTGTCTCTCAGTTGACCAGCCGGCCCAGACTGCTCCCACTGTCACTCTGTCAGCGTCCTTGCTGTTGACTCTCAGTTACCCAGCCGGCCCAGACTGCTCCCACTGTCACTCTGTCAGTGTCCTTGCTGTTGACTCTCAGTTACCCAGCCGGCCCAGACTGCTCCCACTGTCACTCTGTCAGTGTCCTTGCTGTTGTCTCTCAGTTACCCAGCCGGTCCAGACTGCTCCCACTGTCACTCTGTCAGTGTCCTTGCTGTTGTCTCTCAGTTACCCAGCCGGCCCAGACTGCTCCCACTGTCACTCTGTCAGTGACTATGCTGTTTTCTCTAATTTATCCAGCCGGCCCAGACTGCTCCCAGCACTGTCCCTCTGTCAGTCTCATGGCTGTTGTCTTTCAGTTACCCATCCGGCCCCGACTGCTCCCACTGTCACTCTGTCAGTGTCCTTGCTGTTGTCTCTCAGTTACCCAGCCGGCCCAGACTGCTCCCACTGTCATTCTGTCAGTGTCCTTGCTGTTGTCTCTCAGTTACCAAGCCGGCCCAGACTGCTCCCACTGTCACTCTGTCAGTGTCCTTGCTGTTGTCTCTCAGTTACCCATCCGGCCCACCCTGTTGCCTCTGTCACACTGTCAGTGTCCTTGCTGTTGTCTCTCAGTTACTCAGCCGGCCCAGACTGCTCCCAATGTCACTCTGTCACTGTGCTTGCTGTTCTCTCTCAGTTGCCCAGACGGCCCAGACTGCTCCCACTGTCACTCTGTCACTGTCCTTGCTGTTGTCTCTCAGTTGCCCAGACGGCCCAGACTGCTCCCACTGTCACTCTGTCAGTGTCCTTGCTGTTGTCTCTCAGTTGCCCAGCCGGCCCAGACTGCTCCCTCTGTCACTCTGTCAGTGTCCTTGCTGTTGTCTCTCAGTTACCCTGCCGTCCCAGACTGCTCCGACTGTCACTCTGTCAGTGTCCTTGCTGTTGTCTCTCAGTTACCCTGCCGACCCAGACTGCTCCGTCTGTCACTCTGTCAGTGTCCTTGCTGTTGTCTCTCAGTTACCCTGCCGACCCAGACTGCTCCCACTGTCACTCTGTCAGTGTCCTTACTGTTGTCTCTCAATTACCCAACCGGCCCAGACTGCTCGCACTGTCACTCTGTCAGTGTCCTTGCTGTTGTCCCTCAGTTACCCAGCCGGCCCTCACTGCTCCCAATGTCACTCTGTCAGTGTCCTTGCTGTTGTCCATCAGTTACCCAGCCGGCCCCTACTGCTCCCGCTGTCACCCTGTCAGTGTCCTTGCTGTTGTCTCTCAGTTACCCAGCCGGCCCAGACTGCTCCCACTGTCACTCTGTCACTGTCCTTGCTGTTGTCTCTCAGTTACCCAGCCGGCCCAGACTGCTCCCACTGTCACTCTGTCAGTGTCCTTGCGGTTTTCTCTGAGTTACCCAGCCAGCCCAGACTGCTCCCACTGTCACTCAGTCAATGTCCTTGCTGTTGTCTCTCTGTTACCCAGCCGGTCCAGACTGCTCCCACTGTCACTCTGTCAGTGCCCTTGCTGTTGTCTCTCAGTTACCCAGCCGGCCCAGACTGCTCTCACTGTCACTCTGTCAGTGTCCTTGCTGTTGTCTCTCAGTTGCCCATCCGGCCCAGACTGCTCCCACTGTCACTCTGTCAGTGTCCTTGCTGTTGTCTCTCAGTTACCCAGCCGGCCCAGACTGCTCCCACTGTCACTCTGTCACTGTCCTTGCTGTTGTCTCTCAGTTATCCAGCCGGACCAGACTGCTCCCACTGTCACTCTGTCACTGCCCTTGCTGTAGTCTCTCAGTTACCCAGCCGGCCCAGACTGCTCCCACTTTCACTCTGTCATGTCCTTGCTGTAGTCTCTCAGTTACCCAGCCGGCCAAGACTGCTCCCACTGTCACTCTGTCAGTGTCTTTGCTGCTCTCTCTCTGTTACCCAGCCGGCCCAGAGTGCTCCCACTGTCACTCTGTCAGTGTCCTTGCTGATGTCTCTCAGTTATCCAGCCGGCCCAGACTGTTCCCACTGTCAGTCTGTCAGTGTCCTTGCTGTTGTCTCTCAGTTACCCAGCCGGCCCAGACTGCTCCCACTGTCACTCTGTCAGTGTCCTTGCTGTTGTTTCTCAGTTACCCATCCACCCAGACTGCTCCCACTGTCACTCTGTCAGTGTCCTTGCTGTTGTCTCTCAGTTACCCAGCCGGCCCAGACTGCTCCCACTGTCACTCTGTCACTGTCCTTGCTGTTGTCTCTCAGTTGCCCAGACGGCCCAGACTGTTCCCACTGTCACTCTGTCACTGTCCTTGCTGTAGTCTCTCAGTTAACCAGCCGGCCCAGCCTGCTCCCACTGTCACTCTGTCAGTGTCCTTGCTGTTGTCTCTCAGTTATCCAGCTGGCCCAGACTGCTCCCACTGTCACTCTGTCAGTGTCCTTGCTGTTGTTTCTCAGTTACCCATCCACCCAGACTGCTCCCACTGTCACTCTGTCAGTGTCCTTGCTGTTGTCTCTCAGTTGCCCAGCCGGCCCAGACTGCTCCCACTGTCACTCTGTCACTGCCCTTGCTGTTGTCTCTCAGTTACCCGGCCGGCCCAGACTGCTCTCACTGTCACTCTGTCAGAGTCCTTGCTGTTGTCCCTCAGTTACCCAGCCGGCCCCTACTGCTCCCGCTGTCACTCTGTCACTGTCCTTGCTGTTGTCTCTCAGTTACACAGCCGGCCCCTACTGCTCCCACTGTCACTCTGTCAGTGTCCTTGCTGTTGTCTCTCAGTTACCCAGCCGGCCCAGACTGCTCCCACTGTCACTCTGTCAGTGTCCTTGCTGTTGTCTCTCAGTTATCCAGCCGGCCCAGACTGCTCCCACTGTCACTCTGTCATTGTCCTTGCTGTTGTCTCTCAGTAGCCCAGCCGGTCCAGACTGCTCCCACTGTCACTCTGCCACTGTCCTTGCTGTTGTCTCTCAGTTTCCCAGCCGGCCCAGACTGCTCCCACTGTCACTCTGTCAGTGTCCTTGCTGTTGTCTCTCAGTTATCCAGCCGGCCCAGACTGCTCCCACTGTCACTCTGTCATTGTCCTTGCTGTTGTCTCTCAGTAGCCCAGCCGGTCCAGACTGCTCCCACTGTCACTCTGCCACTGTCCTTGCTGTTGTCTCTCAGTTACCCAGCCAGCCCAGACTGCTCCCACTGTCACTCTGCCACTGTCCTTGCTGTTGTCTCTCAGTTACCCAGCCAGCTCAGACTGCTCCCACTGTCACTCTGTCAGTGTCCTTGCTGTTGTCTATCAGTTACCCAGCCGGCCCAGACTGCTCCCACTGTCACTCTGTCAGTGTCCATGCTGTTGTCTCAAAGTTACCCAGCCAGCCCAGACTGCTCCCACTGTCACTCTGTCAGTGTCCTTGCTGTTGTCTATCAGTTACCCAGCCGGTCCAGACTGCTCCCACTGTCACTCTGTCAGTGTCCTTGCTGTTGTCTCTCAGTTATCCAGACGGACCATGCTGCTCCCACTGTCACTCTGTAACTGCCCTTGCTGTTGTCTCTCAGTTACCCAGCCGGCCCAGACTGCTCCCACTGTCACTCTGTCACTGCCCTTGCTGTTGTCTCTCATGTTACCCAGCCGGCCCAGACTGCTCCCACTGTCACTCTGTCAGTGTCCTTGCTGTTGTCTCTCGGTTATCCAGCCGGTCCAGACTGCTCCCACTGTCACGCTGTCAGTGTCCTTGCTGTTGTCTCTCAGTTACCCTGCCGACCCAGACTGCTCCGACTGTCACTCTGTCAGTGTCCTTGCTGTTGTCTCTCAGTTACCCTGCCGACCCAGACTGCTCCCACTGTCACTCTGTCAGTGTCCTTACTGTTGTCTCTCAGTTACCCAACCGGCCCAGACTGCTCGCACTGTCACTCTGTCAGTGTCCTTGCAGTTGTCCCTCAGTTACCCAGCCGGCCCTCACTGCTCCCAATGTCACTCTGTCAGTGTCCTTGCTGTTGTCCCTCAGTTACCCAGCCGGCCCTCACTGCTCCCAATGTCACTCTGTCAGTGTCCTTGCTGTTGTCCATCAGTTACCCAGCCGGCCCCTACTGCTCCCGCTGTCACTCTGTCAGTGTCCTTGCTGTTGTCTCTCAGTTACCCAGCCGGCCCAGACTGCTCCCACTGTCACTCTGTCACTGTCCTTGCTGTTGTCTCTCAGTTACCCAGCCGGCCCAGACTGCTCCCACTGTCACTCTGTCAGTGTCCTTGCGGTTTTCCATGAGTTACCCAGCCAGCCCAGATTGCTCCCACTGTCACTCAGTCAATGTCCTTGCTGTTGTCTCTCTGTTACCCAGCCGGTCCAGACTGCTCCCACTGTCACTCTGTCAGTGCCCTTGCTGTTGTCTCTCAGTTACCCAGACGGCCCAGACTGCTCTCACTGTCACTCTGTCAGTGTCCTTGCTGTTGTCTCTCAGTTGCCCATCCGGCCCAGACTGCTCCCACTGTCACTCTGTCAGTGTCCTTGCTGTTGTTTCTCAGTTACCCATCCACCCAGACGGCTCCCACTGTCACTCTGTCAGTGTCCTTGCTGTTGTCTCTCAGTTACCCAGCCGGCCCAGACTGCTCCCACTGTCACTCTGTCACTGTCCTTGCTGTTGTCTCTCAGTTACCCAGCCGGACCAGACTGCTCCCACTGTCACTCTGTCAGTGTCCTTGCTGTTGTCTCTCAGTTACCCAGCCGGACCAGTCTGCTCCCACTGTCACTCTGTCACTGTCCTTGCTGTAGTCTCTCAGTTACCCAGCCGGCCCAGACTGCTCCCACTGTCACTCTGTCAGTGTCTTTGATGCTGTCTCTCTGTTACCCAGCCGGCCCAGACTGCTCCCACTGTCACTCTGTCAGTGTCCTTGCTGTTGTCTCTCAGTTACCCAGCCGACCCAGACTGCTCCCACTGTCACTCTGTCAGTGTCCTTGCTGTTGTTTCTCAGTTACCCAGCCGGCCCAGACTGCTCCCACTGTCACTCTGTCACTGTCCTTGCTGTTGTCTCTCAGTTACCCAGCCGGCCCAGACTGCTCCCACTGTCACTCTGTCAGTGTCCTTGCGGTTTTCCATGAGTTATCCAGCCAGCCCAGACTGCTCCCACTGTCACTCAGTCAATGTCTTTGCTGCTGTCTCTCTGTTACCCAGCCGGCCCAGACTGCTCCCACTGTCACTCTGTCAGTGTCCTTGCTGTTGTCTCTCAGTTATCCAGCCGGCCCAGACTGTTCCCACTGTCACTCTGTCAGTGTCCTTGCTGTTGTCTCTCAGTTACCCAGCCGACCCAGACTGCTCCCACTGTCACTCTGTCAGTGTCCTTGCTGTTGTTTCTCAGTTACCCATCCACCCAGACTGCTCCCACTGTCACTCTGTCAGTGTCCTTGCTGTTGTCTCTCAGTTATCCAGCCGGACCAGACTGCTCCCACTGTCACTCTGTCACTGCCCTTGCTGTAGTCTCTCAGTTACCCAGCCGGCCCAGACTGCTCCCACTTTCACTCTGTCATGTCCTTGCTGTAGTCTCTCAGTTACCCAGCCGGCCAAGACTGCTCCCACTGTCACTCTGTCAGTGTCTTTGCTGCTGTCTCTCTGTTACCCAGCCGGCCCAGAGTGCTCCCACTGTCACTCTGTCAGTGTCCTTGCTGATGTCTCTCAGTTATCCAGCCGGCCCAGACTGTTCCCACTGTCAGTCTGTCAGTGTCCTTGCTGTTGTCTCTCAGTTACCCAGCCGGCCCAGACTGCTCCCACTGTCACTCTGTCAGTGTCCTTGCTGTTGTTTCTCAGTTACCCATCCACCCAGACTGCTCCCACTGTCACTCTGTCAGTGTCCTTGCTGTTGTCTCTCAGTTACCCAGCCGGCCCAGACTGCTCCCACTGTCACTCTGTCACTGTCCTTGCTGTTGTCTCTCAGTTGCCCAGACGGCCCAGACTGTTCCCACTGTCACTCTGTCACTGTCCTTGCTGTAGTCTCTCAGTTAACCAGCCGGCCCAGCCTGCTCCCACTGTCACTCTGTCAGTGTCCTTGCTGTTGTCTCTCAGTTATCCAGCTGGCCCAGACTGCTCCCACTGTCACTCTGTCAGTGTCCTTGCTGTTGTTTCTCAGTTACCCATCCACCCAGACTGCTCCCACTGTCACTCTGTCAGTGTCCTTGCTGTTGTCTCTCAGTTGCCCAGCCGGCCCAGACTGCTCCCACTGTCACTCTGTCACTGCCCTTGCTGTTGTCTCTCAGTTACCCGGCCGGCCCAGACTGCTCTCACTGTCACTCTGTCAGAGTCCTTGCTGTTGTCCCTCAGTTACCCAGCCGGCCCCTACTGCTCCCGCTGTCACTCTGTCACTGTCCTTGCTGTTGTCTCTCAGTTACACAGCCGGCCCCTACTGCTCCCACTGTCACTCTGTCAGTGTCCTTGCTGTTGTCTCTCAGTTACCCAGCCGGCCCAGACTGCTCCCACTGTCACTCTGTCAGTGTCCTTGCTGTTGTCTCTCAGTTATCCAGCCGGCCCAGACTGCTCCCACTGTCACTCTGTCATTGTCCTTGCTGTTGTCTCTCAGTAGCCCAGCCGGTCCAGACTGCTCCCACTGTCACTCTGCCACTGTCCTTGCTGTTGTCTCTCAGTTTCCCAGCCGGCCCAGACTGCTCCCACTGTCACTCTGTCAGTGTCCTTGCTGTTGTCTCTCAGTTATCCAGCCGGCCCAGACTGCTCCCACTGTCACTCTGTCATTGTCCTTGCTGTTGTCTCTCAGTAGCCCAGCCGGTCCAGACTGCTCCCACTGTCACTCTGCCACTGTCCTTGCTGTTGTCTCTCAGTTACCCAGCCAGCCCAGACTGCTCCCACTGTCACTCTGCCACTGTCCTTGCTGTTGTCTCTCAGTTACCCAGCCAGCTCAGACTGCTCCCACTGTCACTCTGTCAGTGTCCTTGCTGTTGTCTATCAGTTACCCAGCCGGCCCAGACTGCTCCCACTGTCACTCTGTCAGTGTCCATGCTGTTGTCTCAAAGTTACCCAGCCAGCCCAGACTGCTCCCACTGTCACTCTGTCAGTGTCCTTGCTGTTGTCTATCAGTTACCCAGCCGGTCCAGACTGCTCCCACTGTCACTCTGTCAGTGTCCTTGCTGTTGTCTCTCAGTTATCCAGACGGACCATGCTGCTCCCACTGTCACTCTGTAACTGCCCTTGCTGTTGTCTCTCAGTTACCCAGCCGGCCCAGACTGCTCCCACTGTCACTCTGTCACTGCCCTTGCTGTTGTCTCTCATGTTACCCAGCCGGCCCAGACTGCTCCCACTGTCACTCTGTCAGTGTCCTTGCTGTTGTCTCTCGGTTATCCAGCCGGTCCAGACTGCTCCCACTGTCACGCTGTCAGTGTCCTTGCTGTTGTCTCTCAGTTACCCTGCCGACCCAGACTGCTCCGACTGTCACTCTGTCAGTGTCCTTGCTGTTGTCTCTCAGTTACCCTGCCGACCCAGACTGCTCCCACTGTCACTCTGTCAGTGTCCTTACTGTTGTCTATCAGTTACCCAACCGGCCCAGACTGCTCGCACTGTCACTCTGTCAGTGTCCTTGCAGTTGTCCCTCAGTTACCCAGCCGGCCCTCACTGCTCCCAATGTCACTCTGTCAGTGTCCTTGCTGTTGTCCCTCAGTTACCCAGCCGGCCCTCACTGCTCCCAATGTCACTCTGTCAGTGTCCTTGCTGTTGTCCATCAGTTACCCAGCCGGCCCCTACTGCTCCCGCTGTCACTCTGTCAGTGTCCTTGCTGTTGTCTCTCAGTTACCCAGCCGGCCCAGACTGCTCCCACTGTCACTCTGTCACTGTCCTTGCTGTTGTCTCTCAGTTACCCAGCCGGCCCAGACTGCTCCCACTGTCACTCTGTCAGTGTCCTTGCGGTTTTCCATGAGTTACCCAGCCAGCCCAGATTGCTCCCACTGTCACTCAGTCAATGTCCTTGCTGTTGTCTCTCTGTTACCCAGCCGGTCCAGACTGCTCCCACTGTCACTCTGTCAGTGCCCTTGCTGTTGTCTCTCAGTTACCCAGACGGCCCAGACTGCTCTCACTGTCACTCTGTCAGTGTCCTTGCTGTTGTCTCTCAGTTGCCCATCCGGCCCAGACTGCTCCCACTGTCACTCTGTCAGTGTCCTTGCTGTTGTTTCTCAGTTACCCATCCACCCAGACGGCTCCCACTGTCACTCTGTCAGTGTCCTTGCTGTTGTCTCTCAGTTACCCAGCCGGCCCAGACTGCTCCCACTGTCACTCTGTCACTGTCCTTGCTGTTGTCTCTCAGTTACCCAGCCGGACCAGACTGCTCCCACTGTCACTCTGTCAGTGTCCTTGCTGTTGTCTCTCAGTTACCCAGCCGGACCAGTCTGCTCCCACTGTCACTCTGTCACTGTCCTTGCTGTAGTCTCTCAGTTACCCAGCCGGCCCAGACTGCTCCCACTGTCACTCTGTCAGTGTCTTTGCTGCTGTCTCTCTGTTACCCAGCCGGCCCAGACTGCTCCCACTGTCACTCTGTCAGTGTCCTTGCTGTTGTCTCTCAGTTACCCAGCCGACCCAGACTGCTCCCACTGTCACTCTGTCAGTGTCCTTGCTGTTGTTTCTCAGTTACCCAGCCGGCCCAGACTGCTCCCACTGTCACTCTGTCACTGTCCTTGCTGTTGTCTCTCAGTTACCCAGCCGGCCCAGACTGCTCCCACTGTCACTCTGTCAGTGTCCTTGCGGTTTTCCATGAGTTATCCAGCCAGCCCAGACTGCTCCCACTGTCACTCAGTCAATGTCTTTGCTGCTGTCTCTCTGTTACCCAGCCGGCCCAGACTGCTCCCACTGTCACTCTGTCAGTGTCCTTGCTGTTGTCTCTCAGTTATCCAGCCGGCCCAGACTGTTCCCACTGTCACTCTGTCAGTGTCCTTGCTGTTGTCTCTCAGTTACCCAGCCGACCCAGACTGCTCCCACTGTCACTCTGTCAGTGTCCTTGCTGTTGTTTCTCAGTTACCCATCCACCCAGACTGCTCCCACTGTCACTCTGTCAGTGTCCTTGCTGTTGTCTCTCAGTTACCCAGCCGGCCCAGACTGCTCCCACTGTCACTCTGTCACTGTCCTTGCTGTTGTCTCTCAGTTGCCCAGACGGCCCAGACTGTTCCCAGTGTCACTCTGTCACTGTCCTTGCTGTAGTCTCTCAGTTACCCAGCCGGCCCAGACTGCTCCCACTGTCACTCTGTCACTGTCCTTGCTGTTGTCTCTCAGTTACCCAGCCGGCCAAGACTACTCCCACTGTCACTCTGTCAGTGTCCTTGCTGTTGTCTCTCAGTTATCCGGCCGGCCCAGACTGCTCCCACTGTCACTCTGTCAGTGTCCTTGCTGTTGTCTCTCAGTTATCCAGCTGGCCCAGACTGCTCCCACTGTCACTCTGTCAGTGTCCTTGCTGTTGTTTCTCAGTTACCCATCCACCCAGACTGCTCCCACTGTCACTCTGTCAGTGTCCTTGCTGTTGTCTCTCAGTTATCCAGCCGGCCCAGACTGCTCCCACTGTCACTCTGTCATTGTCCTTGCTGTTGTCTCTCAGTAGCCCAGCCGGTCCAGACTGCTCCCACTGTCACTCTGCCACTGTCCTTGCTGTTGTCTCTCAGTTACCCAGCCAGCCCAGACTGCTCCCACTGTCACTCTGCCACTGTCCTTGCTGTTGTCTCTCAGTTACCCAGCCAGCTCAGACTGCTCCCACTGTCACTCTGTCAGTGTCCTTGCTGTTGTCTATCAGTTACCCAGCCGGCCCAGACTGCTCCCACTGTCACTCTGTCAGTGTCCATGCTGTTGTCTCAAAGTTACCCAGCCAGCCCAGACTGCTCCCACTGTCACTCTGTCAGTGTCCTTGCTGTTGTCTATCAGTTACCCAGCCGGTCCAGACTGCTCCCACTGTCACTCTGTCAGTGTCCTTGCTGTTGTCTCTCAGTTATCCAGACGGACCATGCTGCTCCCACTGTAACTCTGTAACTGCCCTTGCTGTTGTCTCTCAGTTACCCAGCCGGCCCAGACTGCTCCCACTGTCACTGCCCTTGCTGTTGTCTCTCATGTTACCCAGCCGGCCCAGACTGCTCCCACTGTCACTCTGTCAGTGTCCTTGCTGTTGTCTCTCGGTTATCCAGCCGGTCCAGACTGCTCCCACTGTCACTCTGTCAGCGTCCTTGCTGTTGTCTCTCAGTTACCCAGCTAGCCCAGACTGCTCCCACTGTCACTCTGTCAGTGTCCTTGCTGTTGTCTCTCAGTTGCCCAGCCGGCCCAGACTGCTCCCACTGTCACTCTGTCAGCGTCCTTGCTGTTGACTCTCAGTTACCCAGCCGGCCCAGACTGCTCCCACTGTCACTCTGTCAGTGTCCTTGCTGTTGACTCTCAGTTACCCAGCCGGCCCAGACTGCTCCCACTGTCACTCTGTCAGTGTCCTTGCTGTTGTCTCTCAGTTACCCAGCCGGTCCAGACTGCTCCCACTGTCACTCTGTCAGTGTCCTTGCTGTTGTCTCTCAGTTACCCAGCCGGCCCAGACTGCTCCCACTGTCACTCTGTCAGTGACTATGCTGTTTTCTCTAATTTATCCAGCCGGCCCAGACTGCTCCCAGCACTGTCCCTCTGTCAGTCTCATGGCTGTTGTCTTTCAGTTACCCATCCGGCCCCGACTGCTCCCACTGTCACTCTGTCAGTGTCCTTGCTGTTGTCTCTCAGTTACCCAGCCGGCCCAGACTGCTCCCACTGTCATTCTGTCAGTGTCCTTGCTGTTGTCTCTCAGTTACCAAGCCGGCCCAGACTGCTCCCACTGTCACTCTGTCAGTGTCCTTGCTGTTGTCTCTCAGTTACCCATCCGGCCCACCCTGTTGCCTCTGTCACACTGTCAGTGTCCTTGCTGTTGTCTCTCAGTTACTCAGCCGGCCCAGACTGCTCCCAATGTCACTCTGTCACTGTGCTTGCTGTTCTCTCTCAGTTGCCCAGACGGCCCAGACTGCTCCCACTGTCACTCTGTCACTGTCCTTGCTGTTGTCTCTCAGTTGCCCAGACGGCCCAGACTGCTCCCACTGTCACTCTGTCAGTGTCCTTGCTGTTGTCTCTCAGTTGCCCAGCCGGCCCAGACTGCTCCCTCTGTCACTCTGTCAGTGTCCTTGCTGTTGTCCCTCAGTTACCCAGCCGGCCCTCACTGCTCCCAATGTCACTCTGTCAGTGTCCTTGCTGTTGTCCATCAGTTACCCAGCCGGCCCCTACTGCTCCCGCTGTCACTCTGTCAGTGTCCTTGCTGTTGTCTCTCAGTTACCCAGCCGGCCCAGACTGCTCCCACTGTCACTCTGTCACTGTCCTTGCTGTTGTCTCTCAGTTACCCAGCCGGCCCAGACTGCTCCCACTGTCACTCTGTCAGTGTCCTTGCGGTTTTCCATGAGTTACCCAGCCAGCCCAGATTGCTCCCACTGTCACTCAGTCAATGTCCTTGCTGTTGTCTCTCTGTTACCCAGCCGGTCCAGACTGCTCCCACTGTCACTCTGTCAGTGCCCTTGCTGTTGTCTCTCAGTTACCCAGACGGCCCAGACTGCTCTCACTGTCACTCTGTCAGTGTCCTTGCTGTTGTCTCTCAGTTGCCCATCCGGCCCAGACTGCTCCCACTGTCACTCTGTCAGTGTCCTTGCTGTTGTTTCTCAGTTACCCATCCACCCAGACGGCTCCCACTGTCACTCTGTCAGTGTCCTTGCTGTTGTCTCTCAGTTACCCAGCCGGCCCAGACTGCTCCCACTGTCACTCTGTCACTGTCCTTGCTGTTGTCTCTCAGTTACCCAGCCGGACCAGACTGCTCCCACTGTCACTCTGTCAGTGTCCTTGCTGTTGTCTCTCAGTTACCCAGCCGGACCAGTCTGCTCCCACTGTCACTCTGTCACTGTCCTTGCTGTAGTCTCTCAGTTACCCAGCCGGCCCAGACTGCTCCCACTGTCACTCTGTCAGTGTCTTTGCTGCTGTCTCTCTGTTACCCAGCCGGCCCAGACTGCTCCCACTGTCACTCTGTCAGTGTCCTTGCTGTTGTCTCTCAGTTACCCAGCCGACCCAGACTGCTCCCACTGTCACTCTGTCAGTGTCCTTGCTGTTGTTTCTCAGTTACCCAGCCGGCCCAGACTGCTCCCACTGTCACTCTGTCACTGTCCTTGCTGTTGTCTCTCAGTTACCCAGCCGGCCCAGACTGCTCCCACTGTCACTCTGTCAGTGTCCTTGCGGTTTTCCATGAGTTATCCAGCCAGCCCAGACTGCTCCCACTGTCACTCAGTCAATGTCTTTGCTGCTGTCTCTCTGTTACCCAGCCGGCCCAGACTGCTCCCACTGTCACTCTGTCAGTGTCCTTGCTGTTGTCTCTCAGTTATCCAGCCGGCCCAGACTGTTCCCACTGTCACTCTCTCAGTGTCCTTGCTGTTGTCTCTCAGTTACCCAGCCGACCCAGACTGCTCCCACTGTCACTCTGTCAGTGTCCTTGCTGTTGTTTCTCAGTTACCCATCCACCCAGACTGCTCCCACTGTCACTCTGTCAGTGTCCTTGCTGTTGTCTCTCAGTTACCCAGCCGGCCCAGACTGCTCCCACTGTCACTCTGTCACTGTCCTTGCTGTTGTCTCTCAGTTGCCCAGACGGCCCAGACTGTTCCCAGTGTCACTCTGTCACTGTCCTTGCTGTAGTCTCTCAGTTACCCAGCCGGCCCAGACTGCTCCCACTGTCACTCTGTCACTGTCCTTGCTGTTGTCTCTCAGTTACCCAGCCGGCCAAGACTACTCCCACTGTCACTCTGTCAGTGTCCTTGCTGTTGTCTCTCAGTTATCCGGCCGGCCCAGACTGCTCCCACTGTCACTCTGTCAGTGTCCTTGCTGTTGTCTCTCAGTTATCCAGCTGGCCCAGACTGCTCCCACTGTCACTCTGTCAGTGTCCTTGCTGTTGTTTCTCAGTTACCCATCCACCCAGACTGCTCCCACTGTCACTCTGTCAGTGTCCTTGCTGTTGTCTCTCAGTTATCCAGCCGGCCCAGACTGCTCCCACTGTCACTCTGTCATTGTCCTTGCTGTTGTCTCTCAGTAGCCCAGCCGGTCCAGACTGCTCCCACTGTCACTCTGCCACTGTCCTTGCTGTTGTCTCTCAGTTACCCAGCCAGCCCAGACTGCTCCCACTGTCACTCTGCCACTGTCCTTGCTGTTGTCTCTCAGTTACCCAGCCAGCTCAGACTGCTCCCACTGTCACTCTGTCAGTGTCCTTGCTGTTGTCTATCAGTTACCCAGCCGGCCCAGACTGCTCCCACTGTCACTCTGTCAGTGTCCATGCTGTTGTCTCAAAGTTACCCAGCCAGCCCAGACTGCTCCCACTGTCACTCTGTCAGTGTCCTTGCTGTTGTCTATCAGTTACCCAGCCGGTCCAGACTGCTCCCACTGTCACTCTGTCAGTGTCCTTGCTGTTGTCTCTCAGTTATCCAGACGGACCATGCTGCTCCCACTGTAACTCTGTAACTGCCCTTGCTGTTGTCTCTCAGTTACCCAGCCGGCCCAGACTGCTCCCACTGTCACTGCCCTTGCTGTTGTCTCTCATGTTACCCAGCCGGCCCAGACTGCTCCCACTGTCACTCTGTCAGTGTCCTTGCTGTTGTCTCTCGGTTATCCAGCCGGTCCAGACTGCTCCCACTGTCACTCTGTCAGCGTCCTTGCTGTTGTCTCTCAGTTACCCAGCTAGCCCAGACTGCTCCCACTGTCACTCTGTCAGTGTCCTTGCTGTTGTCTCTCAGTTGCCCAGCCGGCCCAGACTGCTCCCACTGTCACTCTGTCAGCGTCCTTGCTGTTGACTCTCAGTTACCCAGCCGGCCCAGACTGCTCCCACTGTCACTCTGTCAGTGTCCTTGCTGTTGACTCTCAGTTACCCAGCCGGCCCAGACTGCTCCCACTGTCACTCTGTCAGTGTCCTTGCTGTTGTCTCTCAGTTACCCAGCCGGTCCAGACTGCTCCCACTGTCACTCTGTCAGTGTCCTTGCTGTTGTCTCTCAGTTACCCAGCCGGCCCAGACTGCTCCCACTGTCACTCTGTCAGTGACTATGCTGTTTTCTCTAATTTATCCAGCCGGCCCAGACTGCTCCCAGCACTGTCCCTCTGTCAGTCTCATGGCTGTTGTCTTTCAGTTACCCATCCGGCCCCGACTGCTCCCACTGTCACTCTGTCAGTGTCCTTGCTGTTGTCTCTCAGTTACCCAGCCGGCCCAGACTGCTCCCACTGTCATTCTGTCAGTGTCCTTGCTGTTGTCTCTCAGTTACCAAGCCGGCCCAGACTGCTCCCACTGTCACTCTGTCAGTGTCCTTGCTGTTGTCTCTCAGTTACCCATCCGGCCCACCCTGTTGCCTCTGTCACACTGTCAGTGTCCTTGCTGTTGTCTCTCAGTTACTCAGCCGGCCCAGACTGCTCCCAATGTCACTCTGTCACTGTGCTTGCTGTTCTCTCTCAGTTGCCCAGACGGCCCAGACTGCTCCCACTGTCACTCTGTCACTGTCCTTGCTGTTGTCTCTCAGTTGCCCAGACGGCCCAGACTGCTCCCACTGTCACTCTGTCAGTGTCCTTGCTGTTGTCTCTCAGTTGCCCAGCCGGCCCAGACTGCTCCCTCTGTCACTCTGTCAGTGTCCTTGCTGTTGTCTCTCAGTTACCCTGCCGTCCCAGACTGCTCCGACTGTCACTCTGTCAGTGTCCTTGCTGTTGTCTCTCAGTTACCCTGCCGACCCAGACTGCTCCGTCTGTCACTCTGTCAGTGTCCTTGCTGTTGTCTCTCAGTTACCCTGCCGACCCAGACTGCTCCCACTGTCACTCTGTCAGTGTCCTTACTGTTGTCTCTCAGTTACCCAACCGGCCCAGACTGCTCGCACTGTCACTCTGTCAGTGTCCTTGCTGTTGTCCCTCAGTTACCCAGCCGGCCCTCACTGCTCCCAATGTCACTCTGTCAGTGTCCTTGCTGTTGTCCATCAGTTACCCAGCCGGCCCCTACTGCTCCCGCTGTCACTCTCTCAGTGTCCTTGCTGTTGTCTCTCAGTTACCCAGCCGGCCCAGACTGCTCCCACTGTCACTCTGTCACTGTCCTTGCTGTTGTCTCTCAGTTACCCAGCCGGCCCAGACTGCTCCCACTGTCACTCTGTCAGTGTCCTTGCGGTTTTCTCTGAGTTACCCAGCCAGCCCAGACTGCTCCCACTGTCACTCAGTCAATGTCCTTGCTGTTGTCTCTCTGTTACCCAGCCGGTCCAGACTGCTCCCACTGTCACTCTGTCAGTGCCCTTGCTGTTGTCTCTCAGTTACCCAGCCGGCCCAGACTGCTCTCACTGTCACTCTGTCAGTGTCCTTGCTGTTGTCTGTCAGTTGCCCATCCGGCCCAGACTGCTCCCACTGTCACTCTGTCAGTGTCCTTGCTGTTGTTTCTCAGTTACCCATCCACCCAGACGGCTCCCACTGTCACTCTGTCAGTGTCCTTGCTGTTGTCTCTCAGTTACCCAGCCGGCCCAGACTGCTCCCACTGTCACTCTGTCACTGTCCTTGCTGTTGTCTCTCAGTTATCCAGCCGGACCAGACTGCTCCCACTGTCACTCTGTCACTGCCCTTGCTGTAGTCTCTCAGTTACCCAGCCGGCCCAGACTGCTCCCACTTTCACTCTGTCATGTCCTTGCTGTAGTCTCTCAGTTACCCAGCCGGCCAAGACTGCTCCCACTGTCACTCTGTCAGTGTCTTTGCTGCTGTCTCTCTGTTACCCAGCCGGCCCAGAGTGCTCCCACTGTCACTCTGTCAGTGTCCTTGCTGATGTCTCTCAGTTATCCAGCCGGCCCAGACTGTTCCCACTGTCAGTCTGTCAGTGTCCTTGCTGTTGTCTCTCAGTTACCCAGCCGGCCCAGACTGCTCCCACTGTCACTCTGTCAGTGTCCTTGCTGTTGTTTCTCAGTTACCCATCCACCCAGACTGCTCCCACTGTCACTCTGTCAGTGTCCTTGCTGTTGTCTCTCAGTTACCCAGCCGGCCCAGACTGCTCCCACTGTCACTCTGTCACTGTCCTTGCTGTTGTCTCTCAGTTGCCCAGACGGCCCAGACTGTTCCCACTGTCACTCTGTCACTGTCCTTGCTGTAGTCTCTCAGTTAACCAGCCGGCCCAGCCTGCTCCCACTGTCACTCTGTCAGTGTCCTTGCTGTTGTCTCTCAGTTATCCAGCTGGCCCAGACTGCTCCCACTGTCACTCTGTCAGTGTCCTTGCTGTTGTTTCTCAGTTACCCATCCACCCAGACTGCTCCCACTGTCACTCTGTCAGTGTCCTTGCTGTTGTCTCTCAGTTGCCCAGCCGGCCCAGACTGCTCCCACTGTCACTCTGTCACTGCCCTTGCTGTTGTCTCTCAGTTACCCGGCCGGCCCAGACTGCTCTCACTGTCACTCTGTCAGAGTCCTTGCTGTTGTCCCTCAGTTACCCAGCCGGCCCCTACTGCTCCCGCTGTCACTCTGTCACTGTCCTTGCTGTTGTCTCTCAGTTACACAGCCGGCCCCTACTGCTCCCACTGTCACTCTGTCAGTGTCCTTGCTGTTGTCTCTCAGTTACCCAGCCGGCCCAGACTGCTCCCACTGTCACTCTGTCAGTGTCCTTGCTGTTGTCTCTCAGTTATCCAGCCGGCCCAGACTGCTCCCACTGTCACTCTGTCATTGTCCTTGCTGTTGTCTCTCAGTAGCCCAGCCGGTCCAGACTGCTCCCACTGTCACTCTGCCACTGTCCTTGCTGTTGTCTCTCAGTTTCCCAGCCGGCCCAGACTGCTCCCACTGTCACTCTGTCAGTGTCCTTGCTGTTGTCTCTCAGTTATCCAGCCGGCCCAGACTGCTCCCACTGTCACTCTGTCATTGTCCTTGCTGTTGTCTCTCAGTAGCCCAGCCGGTCCAGACTGCTCCCACTGTCACTCTGCCACTGTCCTTGCTGTTGTCTCTCAGTTACCCAGCCAGCCCAGACTGCTCCCACTGTCACTCTGCCACTGTCCTTGCTGTTGTCTCTCAGTTACCCAGCCAGCTCAGACTGCTCCCACTGTCACTCTGTCAGTGTCCTTGCTGTTGTCTATCAGTTACCCAGCCGGCCCAGACTGCTCCCACTGTCACTCTGTCAGTGTCCATGCTGTTGTCTCAAAGTTACCCAGCCAGCCCAGACTGCTCCCACTGTCACTCTGTCAGTGTCCTTGCTGTTGTCTATCAGTTACCCAGCCGGTCCAGACTGCTCCCACTGTCACTCTGTCAGTGTCCTTGCTGTTGTCTCTCAGTTATCCAGACGGACCATGCTGCTCCCACTGTCACTCTGTAACTGCCCTTGCTGTTGTCTCTCAGTTACCCAGCCGGCCCAGACTGCTCCCACTGTCACTCTGTCACTGCCCTTGCTGTTGTCTCTCATGTTACCCAGCCGGCCCAGACTGCTCCCACTGTCACTCTGTCAGTGTCCTTGCTGTTGTCTCTCGGTTATCCAGCCGGTCCAGACTGCTCCCACTGTCACTCTGTCAGCGTCCTTGCTGTTGTCTCTCAGTTACCCAGCTAGCCCAGACTGCTCCCACTGTCACTCTGTCAGTGTCCTTGCTGTTGTCTCTCAGTTGCCCAGCCGGCCCAGACTGCTCCCACTGTCACTCTGTCAGCGTCCTTGCTGTTGACTCTCAGTTACCCAGCCGGCCCAGACTGCTCCCACTGTCACTCTGTCAGTGTCCTTGCTGTTGACTCTCAGTTACCCAGCCGGCCCAGACTGCTCCCACTGTCACTCTGTCAGTGTCCTTGCTGTTGTCTCTCAGTTACCCAGCCGGTCCAGACTGCTCCCACTGTCAATCTGTCAGTGTCCTTGCTGTTGTCTCTCAGTTACCCAGCCGGCCCAGACTGCTCCCACTGTCACTCTGTCAGTGACTATGCTGTTTTCTCTAATTTATCCAGCCGGCCCAGACTGCTCCCAGCACTGTCCCTCTGTCAGTCTCATGGCTGTTGTCTTTCAGTTACCCATCCGGCCCCGACTGCTCCCACTGTCACTCTGTCAGTGTCCTTGCTGTTGTCTCTCAGTTACCCAGCCGGCCCAGACTGCTCCCACTGTCATTCTGTCAGTGTCCTTGCTGTTGTCTCTCAGTTACCAAGCCGGCCCAGACTGCTCCCACTGTCACTCTGTCAGTGTCCTTGCTGTTGTCTCTCAGTTACCCATCCGGCCCACTCTGTTGCCTCTGTCACACTGTCAGTGTCCTTGCTGTTGTCTCTCAGTTACTCAGCCGGCCCAGACTGCTCCCAATGTCACTCTGTCACTGTGCTTGCTGTTCTCTCTCAGTTGCCCAGACGGCCCAGACTGCTCCCACTGTCACTCTGTCACTGTCCTTGCTGTTGTCTCTCAGTTGCCCAGACGGCCCAGACTGCTCCCACTGTCACTCTGTCAGTGTCCTTGCTGTTGTCTCTCAGTTGCCCAGCCGGCCCAGACTGCTCCCTCTGTCACTCTGTCAGTGTCCTTGCTGTTGTCTCTCAGTTACCCTGCCGTCCCAGACTGCTCCGACTGTCACTCTGTCAGTGTCCTTGCTGTTGTCTCTCAGTTACCCTGCCGACACAGACTGCTCCGTCTGTCACTCTGTCAGTGTCCTTGCTGTTGTCTCTCAGTTACCCTGCCGACCCAGACTGCTCCCACTGTCACTCTGTCAGTGTCCTTACTGTTGTCTCTCAGTTACCCAACCGGCCCAGACTGCTCGCACTGTCACTCTGTCAGTGTCCTTGCTGTTGTCCCTCAGTTACCCAGCCGGCCCTCACTGCTCCCAATGTCACTCTGTCAGTGTCCTTGCTGTTGTCCATCAGTTACCCAGCCGGCCCCTACTGCTCCCGCTGTCACTCTGTCAGTGTCCTTGCTGTTGTCTCTCAGTTACCCAGCCGGCCCAGACTGCTCCCACTGTCACTCTGTCACTGTCCTTGCTGTTGTCTCTCAGTTACCCAGCCGGCCCAGACTGCTCCCACTGTCACTCTGTCAGTGTCCTTGCGGTTTTCTCTGAGTTACCCAGCCAGCCCAGACTGCTCCCACTGTCACTCAGTCAGTGTCCTTACTGTTGTCTCTCAGTTACCCAACCGGCCCAGACTGCTCGCACTCTCACTCTGTCAGTGTCCTTGCTGTTGTCCCTCAGTTACCCAGCCGGCCCCTACTGCTCCCGCTGTCACTCTGTCAGTGTCCTTGCTGTTGTCTCTCAGTTACCCAGCCGGCCCAGACTGCTCCCACTGTCACTCTGTCACTGTCCTTGCTGTTGTCTCTCAGTTACCCAGCCGGCCCAGACTGCTCCCACTTTCACTCTGTCATGTCCTTGCTGTAGTCTCTCAGTTACCCAGCCGGCCAAGACTGCTCCCACTGTCACTCTGTCAGTGTCTTTGCTGCTGTCTCTCTGTTACCCAGCCGGCCCAGAGTGCTCCCACTGTCACTCTGTCAGTGTCCTTGCTGATGTCTCTCAGTTATCCAGCCGGCCCAGACTGTTCCCACTGTCAGTCTGTCAGTGTCCTTGCTGTTGTCTCTCAGTTACCCAGCCGGCCCAGACTGCTCCCACTGTCACTCTGTCAGTGTCCTTGCTGTTGTCTCTCAGTTACCCAGCCGGCCCAGACTGCTCCCACTGTCACTCTGTCACTGTCCTTGCTGTTGTCTCTCAGTTGCCCAGACGGCCCAGACTGTTCCCACTGTCACTCTGTCACTGTCCTTGCTGTAGTCTCTCAGTTAACCAGCCGGCCCAGCCTGCTCCCACTGTCACTCTGTCACTGTCCTTGCTGTTGTCTCTCAGTTACCCAGCCGGCCAAGACTACTCCCACTGTCACTCTGTCAGTGTCCATGCTG